>NW_016107358.1:773719-834722 GCF_001604975.1 Cebus imitator | reverse complement strand
TCCTTAATACCAAGACCTCCCAACAGGGTAGAAAAGGCAATGAATTCTACTGCCAGCCAAAGAGTTTTCTCACTGTATTTATCACAAGTTATAGTATTAACTAACCCTGTAATCTGGAGCATGAGGACATATAAAGACTGATCAAGTCTATTCTAAATTATTCACTGAGCACAGTGTTTCAGGACAGAATGGGACAACAGGAAGTCACCAGGGGACTTTATTTCTGTGGACCTATTATTTTACCCTCAAATTAGCATCGTCTTATGAATTCTCTATTTTTGTGGATATTGCCATCCTTCCCCTTCCATTCTAAATATTCAAAATTGAGTAACCTGGATTCATGGCCTCCTAATGGCATTTGGTTCACCTGAGCCACTCCCCTTCACAGGCCTCATGCAGCTCCATGGTATTAGTCGACAAAATATTCCATCTGGTGTCATTCTGTCTGTTCTGGATGCTCCATTTCCAGGATATTCTTCCTCGTTTACTAAGTTAATCTATTTAGAATGTGCCTCCAAACATGTCTACTACCTACGCATAAGCTTCCAGATCCCCTCTATTACCTAAAAGATAGTCATTTGCTTGTCATTTAAAGAGCTGTACAATATTTCTCCTTTCTACTTTTCCAGTTTCATTTCACATAATCCTGCATTCATACCACACACGTCAGCCAAACTGACCTATTTGATTTTCCAAACATATGCTAAATTTTCTTAGTTCTAGACCATTACCTTAAGATGATGACTTTCCTAAAACAGGGTTATCCTATTTTACTTCAATTGATCATTGAAGACAGACCACAAATGAATCTGCAGTCCTGAAGCCTGTTCATGTTTTGCAATCATCACCATATAAAGATTTTAACCATCTTTAAATACCTTATAAGATGTTACCTACAGTATTCTTATTATAGTATGTATTTCTCTCTCTCACTCTCTCTCTCTCTTTCACACACACACACACACACACACACACACACACACACAGAGAGAGAGAGAGAGAGAGAGAGAGAGAGAGAGAGTTGCCTTGCATAACCCTTCTAGATTCAATTACTCATCTCAAACACAGAATGGGGTTTTGATAACAACACAAGCTTTTTAAGTGTTGCTTGAAATAAAGTAACATAAAGCGCCCCTTGTAAGAGGTTAAAAAGTTGTCTCAATATTTGCATACCAATATACTTAGAAGTGAGTGCTACAGTGCTTTTCTATGATCATAAAATTGCCTGACTTCATTTAATATAAGGTCAGAAATAGGGACCAACTTGGTACAATAAGTACTTTCACATAATCCTCATTCCCACTCCACCACGCACTGAGGAAATTATTTCTTTTCTAAGTCACAGATGGCATGAGAGATAAATGGAAGACCAGCTGGGAGTACCACAAAGGTACCTTCGGCTCTCTCAGAAGCTCAGTTCAAACTATCCCCACAGCCAGAACAAAGCAGTGAAAGGAGCAAAATTGCCCAATATTAAACACTTTCTTTCACTTGAATTGCCTCAAATTGCTTCTATCTTCTGCTTATCTTTAACTCAGATGACCTGGCAGGTAGAACTGCAGTATGTGGCCTCCTTGAATAACAGCAACAAAGGCATAGTCCTTGAAAGCTGTCAACCATGATGGCCTATAGGTGTCGCTGGCCAGTCTGAGCATAGATAGGAAGAAAAAAAGGCTGGGATGAAAGAAAGGACAGAAAGTCAGAAATATAAGAGAGAGCAACTCAGTGGTAAAATGTAACACCACATGCTCACTCCTCTGCTAAAGAGTCTTATTTGTAAAATGGGCAAAACTCCTTCAAAAATTTAGATGTCCTATTTTAATAGATGTTATAGTTTACATTTCAAGCAGAAGAAAGTAAAATAATGAATATTTAGTGCAGAACATATTTTATACTTATTTAGCATATTAACCAGAAAAACAAAGAGTGGCCGGGCACGGTGGCTCACCCCTGTAATCCCAGCACTTTGGGAGGCTGAGGCAGGCGGATCACTTGAGGTTGGGAGTTCAAGACCTGCCTGATCAACATGGAGAAACCCCGTCTCTACTAAAATTACAAAATTAGCTGGGCGTGACGGTGCATGCCTGTAATCCCAGCTACTCAGGAGGCTGAGATGGTAGAATCGCTTCAACCCAGGAGGTGGAGGTTGCAGTGAGCCAAGATCATGCCATTGCACTCCAGCCTGGGTAACAAGAGTGAAGCAAAACTCCGTCTCAAAAAAAAAAAAAAAGAAAAAGAAAAAAAGGTGGTGGGGAGGGGTTGTTTCTGTACCAGATTTGGGAGATGGGGTGAATAATTCTTTATGTGTAATTCTAGCTTAATATATAAACCCTGGACTTTTTATCTTCTTGAAAATCTCTCTAGCTGGAATTTCATTCTTCAGAATGTAACCTCCTACTTAACACCTTTACCCAATCCTCCTAGGAAAAATGTATTTATTTATAAAATAAACATCAAGAGCTTACTATGTACCAAGCAGTATTTTAAACACTGTGGATACAACTATCAACAAAAGATGCACAGTCTGTGACCTCATCGAGCATATATTTTAGTAACGAGAGCAGAAACCAATGAGTAAAATGAGGAGAGAAAAGGAATACATAGATAAATATAAATAAGCCAGATGTTTTAGAGAATGTGAAATGGCCTAAAGAGTATAAAGTGATATGACAGAGAAGAACTGCCAGGTGTGGATGGGTTGCTATAATTAAGGTAATCAGGGAAATGTTCTCTGTAAAAGAGATATTTGAATTGTGACCTAAAGGCAAAAATAAACAAATAAGAGGGAGAGGAATAAGGGGAAAAGAGAATAAGAGAAGAGAGAAACTATGAACCCAGAGCATTCTAAGTGAATGGTCCATAATGATAGAATATTTCTGGTCCAAAGTGTACTAAGGTACAGAGGCCCTAATATAGTTTGGCTGTGACCCCCACTCAAATGCCATCACGAATTGTAGCTCCCATAATTCCCACATGTCATGGGAGGGACCCAGTGGGAAATAATTGAATCATGGGGGTGGTTCTTTCCCATGCTGTTCTCCTGGAAGTGAATGAGTCTCAAAAGATCTGATGGTTTTATAAATGGGAGTTTCCCTGCACAAGCTCTCTCTCTTGCTCACCACCATATAAGCAGTCCCTTTCCTCTTCCTTTGTTTTCTACCATGATTGTGAGGCCTCCCCAGGCATGTGGAACTGTGTGTCAATTAAACCTCTTTCCTTTATAAATTACAAAATCTAGGTTATGTTCTTTTTTTTTTTTTTGAGACGGAGTTTCGCTCTTGTTACCCAGGCTGGAGTGCAATGGCGCGATCTCGGCTCACCGCAACCTCTGCCTCCTGGGTTCAGGCAATTCTCCTGCCTCAGCCTCCTGAGTAGCTAGGATTACAGGCACACACCAAAATGCCCAGCTAATTTTTTGTATTTTTAGTAGAGACGGGGTTTCACCATGTTGACCAGGATGGTCTCGATCTCTTGACCTCGTGATCTACCCGCCTTGGCCTCCCAAAGGGGTATGTTCTTATTAGCAACATGAGAACAGACTAATACAGGCCCTAAAGTTGAAATTAATTGGAATAAGCTTGCTTTATTTGCCAAGTGCAAAGAAAGCCATTGTGGTTGGAGCATAGTGAACAAAGTGGAAAGTGCTAAATATGGAAAGCTGGAATAGTGGGCAGAGGTCAGCTACTGTAAGGTATTTTTGGCCCTGAAAGGGAGATGAAATTTGATTCTAAGTTCAGTAATAGAAAGGATTACTTTTGAAGACTTTACACAGAGGATTGACATGTTCTAATTTGCGTTTTAAAAGAATGAGTCCTACTTCTGTGAGGTAAATGGACAGTGTACAGCAAGACCAAAGAAGACAAAGGGAAAGTGTAATAGTTTAGGTGTGAGCCACTGGTGTCTTTGAGTCAGAATAGAAGCAATGCTACCTTCATTATCCTCATGCAGTACTGAGTGAACCTACAGCATAGAATTATCACACTGAAGGGTATTCTAATTTATATGTTTCTGCTACCTGTACTAGACAATACATAACTTGAAGACTGAGACTGTATTTTATTCATCTTCATTGCCTCTATCATTCATGGCGTAATGCAGACCTGACCCTTAATAAATGTTTGTAGCATAAATCATACTAGAATGGCCTTTTCCTGTGATCCTGAAAAGTGCCATTGATGTGTAAGTCAAAAACCTTTGATACCAACCTTAGTCCACTACTTGTAGCTCTTTACTTTGGGTAGATTATTTGACCACAACATTCCAAGGCCTCAGTTTCTTCACCTGTCAAGCTCATGGTCTTATTAATAGCAATTTAGAAATGAATGAGAAAGGGCCTTGTAAAATTACATTGCAAAGTCCCAGTGATTGCAAAGCATTATTATCAGTTCTGTTTCCCTCTTCTTAAATATTAGCTTTCCATATTAGAAAGATGTTTTCTTCAAATTAGAACTCACCAGATGTCTCTTTGGAAATTTTAGGAAATTTACTGGTGATTTGGGAATGCAGAATAATCCTTTGATTCTCCCAACCTTCTGTTGTTGTAGGGGGTTTAGAGATCACAGATAATTCCTACTCCTTATAAATTTCCCAACCATCCTAATTCTTCTGTCATGCATAAGATTGGGTTCTAGTCATGAATCAAAAGCTGACATATAAATAAATGTGTAGTATAAAGGCAATGTGGTGTAGAGAAAAGATCACAGCACTTACAGTCAGAGGCCTGAAGTCTCTTTTTGGTTTTACGACCTTCTAATGCAGTTTGCAGCATGAATTAGGCATATCACTTACCATATCTTGTGTCTAAACTTTCTATCATAATGAGGAGACTAGAAAAAGAGTGTTTGTCTGTATTTCCAACAACATTCAATTCTCCTATTCACCAACATTAATTGGTGTCCAAAAATATAATTCAATTCTGATACCAACTACCCAGGAGGAACACATATCCCAAAGGTTAAGGGTTCAGTTCTGCAAGGCTGCCCCCATGACAGGCACAATGAGGTCTTTAGGCTACCTGCACTTCTGCCTAAAAACTATAAATTTGGAGGTTCTTCACAACCCCCCTTCAGGCTCCATAATTTACTAGAATGATTTATAGAACTCAGGAAATCACCGTATTTAACAATTACTATTTTATTATAAAGGATACAATTCAGGAACAGCCAAACTTAAGAGGTGTGTAGGGCAGGATATTGAGGGAGAGGAGGCATACAGAGAGTACACCACTCTCCCAGCATATGAAAATATTCAGCAACATGGTAGCTCCCTTAGCAAAGTGCGTGTGTGCATGTGTGCATGTGTGTGTGTGCATGTATGTGTGTGTGTGTGTGTGTGTGTGTAGAGACGAGCTCTTGCTATGTGCCTAGGCTGGAATGCAGTGACTATTCATGGGCATGATCATGATGCACCAAACTCAAATTTCTGTGTTCAAGCAATTTTTCTGCCCCAGCCTCTCAAGTAGCTGTGACTATAGGAACGTGTCACTGTATCTGGTTATGTTTCAAAGTTTTTATGAAACTTTCATTGCATAGCTATAACTGATTAAAGCATTAATTATTAAACTCTCCAGCTCTTCTCCCCTCCATGAGGCTGGAGACAGGGCTACTAGTTCTAATTCTTTAACCAGGTGGATGTGTTTTCTTCTAGCAACTAGCCTGCATCCTGAAGCTACCTAAGTGCCCAAGAAGTGTTACATCATTAGCATAAAATCAGGAACTGTCAAAAGGGGCTCATTATGAATAACAAAATTCCAAAAGTTGTAGGTGGTTTGTGTTAGGAACCAAGGACAAAGATCAAATATATATATATATAGTTCTTTTTATACCACAAATCAATTAGATTATTTCTAATTTTTCTTCCAGTTCTAAACATTCTCCCATTGCTTAATTTTTATTTATACTCCTACAGTCAGTTTTGTACTACTGAGCACAAAACCACCTGTACATAGATGTATGTGGATTATATGAATCTTAACACAGTAGTAGGATAAAAATGGTTAACTCTTCATTCCTTACCACCATCGAAAAAGGAAAATATTCTCAATGCTACTAAAATTTCCCAAGATTAAGAAGAAAGAAAGAGACATATAAACAAAAATAACAATTTGAGAGGTGGAGGAAGAAAACTGTTTAATGCAATAATCTCATTAATTCTGACTTCCTTCTAGATTTCATCATATCTTAGACTGTACATGACAGCAAATGTTTTTCCACAAATTATTCAAATAAATAGAATAAACTACTTTCTAAGAGGATTGCTTAAAATCAGGTAAGATAGCACATCAGAAATATACAGACATATTCATGAACAAAAATATAAATAATGATGAGCTACTCACACCAATTTACCTACTCATCAAAGTCATAAAATTCCAAATTAAAAACTAAAGTGAAAAAGAAAGAGAAGAGAGGAAAAAAGAAACTAGACTTAGTTCCTATAAGTCAAACACAATGAGAATTTTCTGCCCTTGCGTTTTGGTGCCACTATTATTTTTGTGAGAAAAGTAACTGGAGATCTGTCCCTTTGGGATGCATAAGCAACTATGGTGAGGGTTTTGCTCTCCACCTTCAGATCAAAGTAGGTGCCATGTTTTTCTCCAGATCACTTCCTGTACATTCTCTATTCTCTCATGGCCAATAACAAATGATCAGAAAGTCACTGCCAAATGCTTTAGTGTTAACTTGCAAGAAACCATAAAGCAGAGGGTATGGCAAGCTAAACTTCCAATTATTCCAAAAGTAACAAAGGTCAGTCAAGGGAAGTCACATTTACAGCACCACCTTGTGAAAGAGTAAGGAACTGTCTTGCCAAGGTAAGGAGCAAAAACCGCACCTTTCTAACTCATTAAAGCAAATAAACACTTAACTTCTTTTTCATTATCTACTTATTCTTTCACAATATATGTGTATGTACATGGACAATTCAATTTGGAAAAATTTTCTACTTATTTTCAATACTTTTATTTCAGTGCAATTATTTTAATGTTAATCATCAGAACCACTTAAAATAAAGGCTGTATGTATTGTGCCTAAACAAATAAATACGGTTTTATACTCGAGCAAAATATTTATTCTTTTTCTGTATCCCTGTCTTCTCTTCCTTGAACTTCTTGTCTTATAACTCCATCGATATCAAGACACTCCTTTTTTAAAAAATGGAAAAAATAAAGACCAGGGAATTCATGTCCAATAGTTTATCATAGGAGGGTATAAATCAGAGCAACAAAAATAGTGCGTGTATTATCTAGTATTCTAATCCATATTTGTTCTACAAATTAAAAATGGAAAATGCAGGGATACTGGCTGCTTATTATTAAGCTGGTTTTCTGAATTTTAAGAATAAGATTCCCAAATGGTTTACTCCTTAAATTGTGCAAACTGTCATACTAGGTATTTTCTTTTTCTATTTATTTGCAGTATATACAACTACCTAGCCCTGTGGTTCCAGACTCTAGTGTGCATAAGAAACAACTAGAGTATTTGTCACTCGTTACCAAATCCTATTCCCAGGCTTTGATTCCTGACAACTGAAGTGGGAGCCCTCTAATCTGCATTTCAACCGGTTCACAGATCATTCTAAAGCGAGTGACCCATGGCCACACGTTGAGAAATAATGTTCTGATTCTAAACTATCTCATTTTGCCATTTGAATTTGTTGGCCTCTTGTGGGATTCTTAATTTGCGCTTACTTACCCATTCCCCCTTTAATCAGTTAATTTTCCTCCTCTACCATATTTTCTGTGTAATTTCTTGGCCTTGGATCTATTTCTATCCTATTTTTATATTATTCAATCTTCAGAATTCCTTATTTCAGTCAGACACTGAAAAATAAATCTGTATTATACTCCATAGCAATGCTCCCTCTGCTATATAGCAAACAATCTAGGTGTTTTAAAACTAAATAGCCTCATGGCAATTTACTCGTTGTTGTTTTTAACTAATGTGCAATACTGTCCAGGCTATCTTTCTTATAACACTTAGGATTTCTAAGTGCTGATACCTCTCCAGTCCCATTCTACGACTCCCAACCTCCTAAATCTAATTATCTCCAACTTCAAAGTCACCTTGAGTAAAATCTTTAAGCAGAAAGAACAGGCACAGCTGTACTCTAAGCACAGCTCTATTTATAAGAATTGTTTTAACTTTTCTAATTAAAGTTTCTACAGTTAGGCATTTATAGAGTATTTGCAGTCATTTTGTTTTCACCACACTAAAGGGAGGTTGTTCGCCTCCACAATTTGAAGAAAAAATAGGCAGGGAAATAAAAAATATATATATACATATATATATATGTATATAAATATATATGCACACCCACACATATACACATATACAATATGTATGTATACATTACATATGTAGTAGTGTATATATAGTGTATATGCTATAAAGGTATACAAACATAAAACACACATGTACGTATATAAATAATAGAAAGCCACATGGTGCGGTAGAGAGAACTCTATGGTGGTTATTGAGCAACACCTTGATTCTGCCATTAGCTTTTGCAACATTCTCTTCCTTCTTTGGGCTCAGTCTTCATATTCCAAATCAGGGGTTTGAATTTGATAGTTTTGGGAGGTCTAAGATTCCTTTCAGATCAAGTGTCATGGAAATCGCAAAGTCACAGAGTAGTCAAGTTGCTCACTTTCTAAATGATCAAAGAGGCACAGTTTTAAGGCTAGAAAGTGATTTGTACCCAAGAAAGATTGTACCATAATTCTACTTTCAGCCCATTTCTAGTTTGCATTGACAGCTTCTCTTCTGTCAAAGGAAAGTGGAAACTAAGGCAATTGCTTATCTTAATACTCACACTGGAGAAGCCTATTCCTTTCATCTCCCACACTCTTCATTCTAGCCTGAGTTTCAAGGTCACTGAAATTCTCTGTTTCCAAAGCTGAACTAGTTCACAGACACTATTGTCATCTCTTGGTTTCATAGCAGTCACCACTCTCTTCTTCATTCCTAACAGAAAGGTTTTTTCCTCCCACCTTCAAAAACCCAGCTTGGAACCTTTTACAAAAGCATATTGTGTAAACCTAGAACTGAACTTCCAAAAGTTCCTAAGATGGTTTAAAAAAAAAAAATCTCTGCTACTTACATTCTCTGAGACCTTGAACAAGCTCCTTAATTGTATTGCGCTTCTACAAATGAGGATTATAACACCCACCTCATAAAATTGGTGTTGGCATCAAAGATGATAATGTGCAAAGAATCTAGCCCAGACCTGGCCCATTGCAAGTGGCTGTAAACCATTAACATCCCTGAAGCTCTTTGCATTCCTCACATTTCAAGGAATGTGTGAGAGATTAAACCCTTTATACATCATTTAAAGTCTGTAAAAATATAATGTTATTGTCGTTATTTGAGAAACAAAGTTCAGTGCTGTGCAAAGAACACATAGAAAACTGCCCACGCACATCCTGCCACGGTCATTTAGAAAAGAGTTTTAAAAAAATAAAAAGCGATGAAGCTATGCAGCTGTACCTGATTTCTACCCGATTTCTGACTTCCTATGTCAGTAAATCTCTTGCCCTGTGTGCATGTCGAGGACCCCAAACGTGAAGTGCCGAGATGGAGCTGTGTGACCTTTAAGTGTCCTTCCTGTTAAGAGATTGCAGTGGTACAGTCAGAAAGAGGCTCTGCCATCACAGCCTGGCACCCCAGGCAGGCAGGCAGGCAGGCAGGCGCTGTGCCAGAACGACTCCCTCCTCCCCTGGGAAGGGTTTCCCTGGGCCGCAGCAGCAGCTCCAAGGAGGCTACAGGCAAGCGGGGGCGGCACTCCCACGCAGCACCTCAGCGAGGAGGCAAGTGCTGCCTTCCAACCATCAATAATGCAGTCTTTTGTCAGCAATAAATTCCGTCCAAAATTAATGAAACAGCCCTTTTAAATTCTCCTGTCACTGCCTCATACAGCAGAAGCTGGTCTAGGCTTCCTGCTCTCTAAATAAATATAAAAGCCATATAAATTGTCTGGAGGCAATATCTAGCTTGCTGGGACACAATCTAATCTCTTCAGCCGCCTACAGAAACAAGGAACGCATAGAAGGCCAGCACCAATGTGTTTGATCTTTATTGCAAAAGGCACTCACTCTATTATGCACACAGGAGCCCGCACACCTGGGAAAAAGTTGATGGGCATCCATCTTCCCAGTCACTTCCACTTTGCAGCTTGCTGCAATGTGACCTAGAGGATGCCCGTAAGGAGTATTAGAGATGAGCTTAACTTCAGATATTATCCAGGCACTCCCTCTTCTTTCTGCAGATGAAGAAACTAAAATCCAAAGAAACAAAGACCTGCAATCTACAGTCTAGGGTCCTAGTGTTCTAAATCAGCTCGTCTCCATTTTCAATGTGCATAAGATTCAGTAGGTCTCAGGTGAGGCCCTATAGAATGTTCATTTCTAAGAAGCTCCTGAGTGCTGCTGCTGGTGGCATTTCTGGAAGCATATTTTTAGGATCAAGTATCTAGAAAATCATGAGCCCCACTGAGGTGAAGCCAGTTATTTTTTACTGTGTTCCCTGCACGTGACAACATCAATCCAGTAGGTATTTAATAAAAGTTTGTCAAATCATTACTTAGTACACCTAAGAGGCAGCATTGAATTGTGGCTAGAAACATGGATTCTATTCTATCTAGTTTCACATCCTGACAATGGCACCAACAAATTGTGTGCCCTGGGCAACGTATTTAGCTGCTCTGTGCTCCGTTTTCTCAACTATAAGATTGCCTTACTAATAGCATAGTCTTATAGGCTGCTGTGAAGGAAGGAAGTGAGCTAATATAAATAAAGCACTTAGAACTGTATCTGGAAAGTGAGACTACAGAAATATGTCTTGCTTATTATGTTCACATGGCATCTTAGCGATCTGGGCAATTTGTATTTTTTAACATTTTAGTTCAGTATTACCATTCACATCTTTTCACATTTTAGTTCAGGATCATCAAGCAATACCTGGCAGAAGAACATTCTATTTATTTAGTTATGAAGGATGGCATTTCTACCCTATAATCCTTTAGAGATATAAAATATAAATGCAAATCACATAGAAAGACTTTCTCTGATTGAAGGTAGCTGATAATTGAAGATACACATTTAAGCCAACCAGTAACTGAGCTCAAGACTTTAAGAGCTGAGTTCAAATTCCAAGTTCTTCACATCTTAACATTTACAGGTAAACCATTTATTCTCTCGAAATGACAACAGGCATATAAATAAAATGGAGAAATATCTAACTTAGCAAAATGATGTATAGAATAAATGAGATAATGTGTAAACTCAAAATGATAATTGGCATATAAATAAAATCGATAAATATCCAACTTAGCAAAAATGTGTATAAGATATATAACACTGCTTTATACACAGAGCTCAAGAAATAATAGCTAGCAATGGTGGTAGCAGTAAAGCCACAAAACATTTACAAGAAGTATAGGTTGGAATAAAGCAACTACCTGTTCCATAGGTATGAGGACTGGCAGACTATTCATGCTTCCTCAGCTTTGACAATGATATAATACCATAGTTTGTCTCCAAAACTATAGAAAGGTATAACCTGCAACATGGGATAGAGGCTGTTTCAGGCCAGAAGAAAGCCTGATGGAAATACAGTGAAGTACCAGAATAGGACATTCCCAGACCCAAAAGTTCTGGGTGGAACCAGACACTAGAGAGAAATGGTGTATGGTTATATTACTTTATGAACCTTAAAGACAGTATACTGGAATTCGTTCATTTTAACTTGTGGAAATTGAGACATGAAGAGATTGTTTTCCCTCTGATAACAGTTTAAACATGAATAAGTCAGTAACCTGAATCATCAGTACAACTTGAAGTCCATACCCACCATCAACCAGTAACTCCGCCAACCCCTACCCCAAAATTCAAAACACTATATGAAGAAAAGCTTCTGGAATCAGTTTTGGCATGTTAAGAAATTAGAAGCCATCAACAAGAAAAAGCTGGACAAACTTAAACAATGACTTTGCTTGGACTTATCAGGCAACTGAGAGTGAACAATTGATTTAAATACTTCCTATAAAGCTACAGTAGTGAAGCCGACATGGTGTGCCGGCAAAAGAGTAGACATTTAGAGTGTTGAAACTGAATAGAGAAACTAAAAATAGATTCACACATATATAATCAACTGATTTTGATAAAGGCACAAATGCAATTCAATAAAGAAATAATAGTCCTTTAAACAAATAATGTTGGGACAATTGGATATATACATATGCAAGGAGAGAGAGAGAGACGACCTAGACACAGAGCTAATACATCCCACAAAAATTAACTCAATATAGATCATAAGCCAAAATGCAAAATGTAACACAATAGATCTTTTAATAGGAAAAATGTAGATGACCTTGAGTTTAATGATGAGATTTTAGGTACAATACCAACTAAACATTGTGATCCATGAAAGAGAAACTTACCAATTTGAATTTTATTACAATTTAAAAACTCTGCTTTGTGAAAGATATTGTTGAGACTGAAAATACATGCCAAAAACTTGGACAAAATATTTACAAAACACATATCTGATAAACGCCTTGTATCCAGAACATACAAAGAACTCTTAAAACTCAACAGTGAGATAGCAAACAACACAAAGAAATAAGCAACAACTCTGAACAGACACTTGACCAAAGAAGATATAGACAGACCTATGTCTAGATTCTCTCTCCTCTCTGTCTTCATATATATATATATATATATATATACATATATATATGTATCATATATATATGAGATATATATATACATATATATGTATCATATATATGAGATATATATATATATACATATATATATGTATCATATATATATGAGATATATATATATATACACACATATATATATATATATCTCCAATTGTTTCAACACTATTTGTTGAAAGAACTATTTTTTTCCTTATTGAATTGCAGTTGTGCCTTTTTTGGAATCAGTTGACTATATATGCGTGGGTCTATTTTCAGTTCCTCTATTCATTTCCATCAAAGATACACACATGTCAAATAAACACGAAAAGATGTACAAATCATATGTCCTCAGGGAAATACAAATTAAAACAGTAAATAGATTTCACCGCAATCCTATTAGAATAACTAATACCTAAAAAAATAACAATACCAATTGCTGAAAAGGATGCAAAGCAACAGGAACTCTCATTCATTGCTGATAGAAATTCAAAGTGGTATGGCCACTTTGGAACACAGCTTGGCAATTTCTTGCAAAGCTAAATATACTCTCACCATATCATTCAGCAATTGCACACTTATATGTTTACCCAACTGATTTGAAGCCTTATACCCATAGTAGCTTTATTCATCATATCCAAAAGCTGGAAGCAACCAAGGTGTTCTTCTAAAGGTGACAAGATAACCAAGATGTAGTATATCCACACAATGGAATACCACTCAGTGTTAAAAGGAAATGACCTATCAAGCCATACGTAAACATAGAAGAATCTTAAATCTATATTTCTAAGTGGAAGAACTCAGTCTGAAAAGACTACATTCTGTATGATTCAAATATATGACACACTGTGAAAGGCAAATCCAGAGAGATAAAAAGATCAGTGGTTGGCAGGGACTTGGGGGACAGTTGGAGGACTGAATAAGTGAAGGACAGGAGACTTTTTTAAAGTGGTGAAACACTTCTGTATTACACTATAATGATGGTTGGCAGGTGTTTGGATGGCACGGAATAATTGATAGGTGAAGCCGAAGAATTTTTTAAAGTGGTAAAAATATGCTGCATGAGACTGTAATGGTGGTTACATGGTGGTTTCATGGAATTATGCATTTGTCATAACACAGATAAATTTACAGTACAAAGAATGAATCTTCAGGTATGCAATTAAGAAAAAACATTTAGGAGGTTAAAGAGTCCCAGGGTTGGGTGTGGAGTATGACTAAAAGCTAACTGTGTTATAAATTTATGCAGTAACCTCACTGGTGGGGATGGGGAAAAAAAGTACTGAACTAACTTTGGAATCAGTTAAATTAACTGAAATCAAAAGGAGTTGTACATGATACTGTACTCTAATTCAAAAGTTATTTTCCACATGGTTAGGTTAACAATTCTATAACTACTATACTTATATGCTGCAACTGAGCAATTAAATAAATGGATGACAGATGGTGGGAGCAAGGTGTCTCATTTTTGTAGTGGGATAATCAAGATTAGGAGGCTAATCCATGTGGTAATGGATTAGAGTTGGAGACATCAGAGTAAACTCATGTTTAACAACATATGCATAGATGATTATAGTCATATTTATAAGCATGTACAATGTGTTAGTATACAAGTACGTATTTCTTTGCTCTGTCAGGTGAGAGGGCCTAAAATCAATGCTATCCCAGTAGCAGTTAGTAAAACTAGCACCTAGATCTTGGTTTCTAATGCCATTTATCAGTAAGTGACATGAGGACTTTTTTGAGAAATGGTTGTTTCTAGGACTAGGAAAGGGAAATACAATATGGGCTTGGAGCCTCTGGTATTTCCATAAAATAAAAAAAGTGATCAATAAAACCACATGATTATGAGAATATGTCATATGGACACAGGAACCAATTAAAAGAGAGCCCAATAATTACTGCTGCAACAATTAGAACAACAAAATAAATAAGTAATATTAATTTATACTCTAAATATCTGTAAGTTCACAGTGACATAAATTGACATAAATAAGTGATTAAAAATATAAATAAGTGGAAGATAATGGACAAATCTTTTGTGCAGAAGAATTCCAAATAATTTATGTAAATACTTTGATTTGAAGGTGAAGCATAACCCCCATTTCTTAAATATGGGTTGCACATGGTGACTTCCTTCCAAAGAGTGTATGGAAACCCAGAATAACTGTACAGTGGGGAAACTTGACAAACAGTACTTTGACTAGGTATTGAAGCTTGACATCAACAGTGATAAGCCAGTGATAGTATATATCCTTGATATAATGTGATGGGAATAGCATTTGACCTCTATGGCCTTCCTCCCATAAACCTATAACTTCATTCTAATCATTAAAAAAATCAGGCAAATACCAGTTGGGAATCATTTTATAAAATACCTGACCACTAATCTCAAAACTGTCAAAGCCATAAAAACAAAGAAAGTCAGAATACTGTCTTAGCCAAGAGGGACCTAAGAAATCATGGCCAAAAAAATAAATGTAGTGTGTTATCCTGGATGAGCTTCTGCCATACAAAAAAGAATTTAGGTAAAAAACTAAGAAAATCTGAATAAAGTATACATTTTAGTTAATAATAAAATATCAATGTTGGTTAATTATGACAAATGTAACATATCAATGTAAGATGTTTGCAATAGAGAGTGGTGGATGTGGGATATATGGGAACTCTCTGTAGTATTTTAGAATGTTTCTGTAAATCTTAAATTTTCTAAAATAATAAGGTTGTGAGAGGTAATCTAAGGTTCTCTTGAATATCTGTGAAAATGCAAATGCTTCCTAGAAGGAGACTTCTTTTATCTCTTATCAGTCACTTCACTTTAGTATGCAGAGAAGAGTATGATCAAATTCTGGTATGAAATTTGCAGAAAAAAGATAAAAGAGATTGGTGGCCCTTGAATCTAAATAGGTAAAAAGAAGTAGGGTGTTTGTGAGTGGTAGTGTGGAAGGTGGATCAAAGAATACTTTTTAAGTTTACATTCTGATAATAGAAAAGATAGATGCTGCTAAATGCCACGATGCCCTGGAATAGAGAGAGCAGAATGATCTTTCTGTATTATTTATGTCAAGTCATTTGCTAGCTTTGGGTGTGTTTTCCCATACACTTAGTAAAGAAATGGAATTATTACTCTCACAGGGTCATTCAGCTCTGGTCTTCTATGATGCTATGAATATGGTTTTATCATGGGCTAACTGGCAGATTAACAAGGAGTAGAAAGTTTTAGTTAAATTAATTCTTTTTAGTTTTATAAGTGTCAAATTCATGGTGAAGGAAAATAGTTGATTGCATGTCTTTGTATGACACGTTATTGTCTACTTAAAAAAATAAAGGAACCAAATGAAACTTAGTGTTATCTCATTCATCTTTTGATAATGAAAACTTTGCCTTTTAAATAGAAAATTTGCATTTGACCAGAAAGAGGGAATAAAAATTTGGCTTATTCCTTTGGCTTGGTTAAACTTCACAAAAACAGACTTCTAGGATAATAATATCTATATATCACAGATGCCAGGAATTATTTATGGCATAAAAGAATAGACATATACTAGATAAAGCACAAAAAAAGCGCAATCATTACTTCCTACTACTGATTGCCTCTTCATGAAATCTCTCAGATGTGACATCATCAAACTCATTTCTTTTCCAAAATTTCATAAAAAGATATCAAATTTTAAAAATCAGCTACTTTTAGATAAAAATAATGACACCAAAGTTAATGGTACAGAGATGTTTTACTTAGTGTAGAAAACATAATTAATGCAGGAATTAATGAAGGAATAAACTGACAAAAATATTTCAATAATACAAATAATTATTTCAATTCATATACCGTTATCTTACAGAAATAGGATATCTATTCAGAATGTAATCTATAATAAACAAAATGAACAAAAAAAGAAAAAGAAAACCAATTTATAGCAATTTCATCTCAAATTTTCATGACATTTGAGGTCTTCCCAGTAAGAGTCATTGTAATTGATGACAGAACACTTTGCACCTTTGACAGCTACAAGCAAAATAGATCTTGGAGATCATCAGTACAACCATTGTATTTTGCAATTGCGAAGCCTGAAACATGAACTAGCTAACCAGGACAAAAATTCCATACCATGAGATTCCCACTTCATTGCACTTCATTGCTTCCTTACCCATAGAACAAAATATGGTAGTCAGTGGTGTACTAGAGCAGAACTCACTCTAGCTTCTGGGAGTCAATTTTTAAATATTCAGGAAGTCTGTGAGTCAGCTTATTAAACCATTGGAAACTTGAAATTGGCAATAGGGGGAGTATCTATTCCACAGAAATAGTCAAATGCTACATTTATGGCTTTTCTTTCTTCCTTCCTTTCTTTCTTCATCATTTTTTTTCTTCAGGGATTTGTTTTCCCAACATACCACTGGTCCCAGCTCTCAAGTTGCAATTATATACAGTAGTTGCCAGTTTCATATAACAATAAACTTTATACTAAAGATTAGGAATGTTGATATTTTTAAGTTTGTATTTAGCATTTCCAGGAAAATGGCATATTGTACTCATTTGGGAAAAACTTAGAAATAATATTCTATATTTCTAAAGAGGTGAACATACACGAAATTTATGTTGTATGTCTGATAGAGAATGTTGATCCACAGCACAGGAAATTGAGCATTTCAGTTTATTGTGCTTTTTTTATATTTATGTTCCTACCAAATTAGAAATAGGCATAGCTATTTCACAAAAGCAGAGTTATTTTTATGGTAATCTTATAGGAATATGATGATTAGTTAACTGAACCAAAAAATAATAGGCATAACCTGGAGAAGAGCATGAATAGGGTGGGAGGCAGTAAGAATCCAAAGGAAAAGTAAAATAAAGAGAACAGATTCCTAAAGAAGATTCAACCTGGTAACAGGAGTTTTCACTCCCACTGGCCGGCTGCTTTAGGATCTTATGTGTCAACTTGTTGCTGTGGCTTTGTGAAAAACAAAATGTTGAGTCAATTCTTACTTGTATAAATTTCTTAATAGAAGCTGTTAATAGTTAAATAAATATTATGAAGTCTAAACCATATTAAGCTCTGCTGAACATTCTTTATAGCTTGGGTGATAAAAATGAAATACTCCATTTTGTTTAAGCATAATTTGAGACATTTAGGATATATTCAAATTATGAAAATCGATTAGCAGTTTGACATAAAGGCTTGCAGTAGGGTTTCTAATCTCAGCACTTTTGACATTTGGGATGGGATCATTCTTTGAGGGGTGTGTGTGTGTGTGTAGAGAGAGAGAGAGAGAGATGAGGAGGAGGTGGAGAGCATCCTGTGCCTTGTAGGATGCTTAGCCCATCCCTGGCCTCTACCCATTTGAAGCCAGTAGCCCCTGCCAACCCCAGTGGGCCCATCAGAAGTGATTTTCAACATTGTCAAATATTCCCTAGGGGACAAGATTGCTCCATATTTACAATCACCCAGTCGACAGTATAGAAAGAAAGTATGAACTCAAGAAACAGATTTGGAAACCATGTTTTTAGTAATCACTAAAGCCTGTTTAATGGTACCTAAGTAATAGTGAAGATGTCCCAGGAAACATGTTTAAAATAGAAAAACTTTACCCAACTCGGTAAAGAAATAAAAGAATTTATTGGACCTCTAGAAATGAGGTCCTGAGTAACATTTAAGAAGAAAAAAAAAAAATGTTGAGCCCATGAAGAAGAAAGGACTGGCATCAAACAGAGAAAGAAGCCCTGAAAAAAAAAAAAGTGTAACAAAACCAAGAGATTTTTTTACCTTCTCTACGCTACTCTTACCCTGAGTCTCCCAGTCTTTTAAGACTCAGTTCAACTTTCGTTTTCTTTGAAATCATTACTAGCTCTTCAGTCATTACTAGCATTCTGTCTCTGCTTCTTTTTCTTAGAGACTATGCCAAATAAACTTGCAATAAAGTATATCCTTTTAATATCATTTGCTGTTGCTTTGCAATTTTTTATTAGAACATATTTGTTCATATCACATGGATTTACATATGAAGCTATAAGAGGTAAATATAAGCATGTTTTCTCAACAATTTATCATAGGAAATTTTCTCTCAATGAATGGAAGAGTTAGACGCAAGCATTTTCGTAAGCACACATTGAGAATATGCTTTTAAAACATGTTTCTTTTTCCACTGGGCCCTATTTGGTCAAGAGAGAAACCCAGCAAGAAAAGGCAATAAAACGTAAGCATGCTTCCCCCCGCACCTCAAGACAGAGTTCTGCTCTTGTCGCCCAAGCTGGAGTGCAATGGCAAGATCTCAGCTCACTACAACCTTCGCCTCCTGGGCTTAAGCGATTCTCCTGCCTCAGATTCCTGAGTAGCTGGGATTACAGGTGCGTGCCACCATGCCCGGCTAATTTTTGCATTATTAGTGGAGACAGGGTATCACCATGTTGGCCAGACTGGTTTCAAACTCCTGAACTCAGGTAATTCGCCCTTCTCAGCCTCCCAAAGTGCTGGGATTACAGGCGTGAACCACTGCACAGGGCTGAGCATACTTTCTTTAAGATGCATCATCAACTGTTTTACCTAAGTGAATGGAAGAGTTTGATAGAAAAACGCCTTTGTTAGTAAACATGGAGAATATGTCATTAAGATATTTTTTTCTCTATTGGTTCATATTACATGAGTTTACATATGCACTTATAAAAGGCAAATGCACATATAAAAGGCAAGTTGATTTTCTCTATTGTTTCACAATACGTGGGTTTACATATAAAGTAAACTTATAAAAGGCAAATTTCTTAAAAATTCATAATAAGCTGTTTTCTGTCAGTGAATGGAAGAGTTTGGTAGAAAAACACCTTTGCAAGCACACATTAACGATATGTTACTAGGACATATTTATTTCCTTATTGGGCTTTACAAGGCCAAGTAGAGAAATTCAACAATAAAAGACAAAGGTAAGCATTTTTTTTTATTGTTGAAATTCAGAAAGTATCATAAAAATTCAGTTGGAATAGTATCTTCTAGTGCTTATCTTTCTTTTTCTATTTTTTATTTTCATAGATTCAGGGGTTATATGTGCAGGTTTTTTCATGGATATATTATGTAATGGTGATGTTTGGCATTGTAGTTTGCCCACAACCCAAATACTGAATATTGCACACTAGTTAGGCCCTGACCCCCATTCCTACCTTCTCCTCTTTTGGAGTCCCCAGAATGTATTATTTTGCTCTGTATGTCCATGTGAACCCATTATTTAGCTCCCACTTATAAGTGAGACCATGGAGCATTTTATTTGCTGTTTTCAATTCATTTCACTTACTAGCTCCATTCATGTTATTGCAAAAGACATGATTTCATTCTTTTGTATGGCTACATAGTATTCCATGATGTATATACCACATTTTTCTTTATCCAGCCATCCATTGATGGACACAGGTTGATTCCATGACTTTACTGTTGTGAATAGTTATGTGATAAATATATGATTGCAGGTATCTTTTTAATTTTCTACTTTTAATTTTTGTCAGTACACAGTAGGTGTATATATTTATGAGGTACATGAGGTATTTTGATACAGGCATTCAGTGGGTAATAATCACATCGGGATAAATGGCATAGCAATCATCTAAAGCATTTATCCTTTCTTTGTGTTACAAATAATCCAATTATACTCTTGTATTTTTAAATATACAATAAATTATTGTTGATTGCAGTCAACCTGTTGTGCTATCAAATACTAGACCTTATTCATTATATTTCACTAAATTTTTGTATGCATTAACCATCTCCACTTGCCACACAACACCTCACTGCCATCCCCAGCCCCTGATAACTATTGTTCTACTGTCAATCTCCATGAGTTCAATTGTTTTTAATTTTTACCTCCCCAAAATAAGTGAGAACGTGAGGATTTTCTTTCAGTGCCTGGCTTATTTCACTTAGCATAATAACCTCCAGTTCTATCCATCTTGTAACAAATGACTGAATATCATTCTTTTTTAATGGCTGAATAGTACTCCACTGTTTATATTACCACATTTTGTTTACACATCAATCTGTTGGACACTTAGGTTGATTCCAACTCTTGGCTATTGTGAATAGTGCTACAGTAAGCATGGGAGTGCAGATATTTCTTCAATACACTGACTTTATTTGGGTATATACCTAGGAGTGGAATTGCTGGATCATACAGTAATTCTATTTTGAATTTCTTGGGGAACCTCCAAACTGTATTCCACAGTGACTTTGGTTGCCTGTGCTTATGGGATATGACTCAAGAAAGTTTTGCGCATATCAATGTCCTAGAGACTTTCCCCCAATGTTTTCTTGTACAGTTTCATAGTTTGAAGTCTTAGATTTAAGTCTTTGAACCATTTTGATTTGATTTTTCTATATGGTGAGAGTAGGAGTCTAGTTTCATTCTTCAGCATATGGATATCCAGTTTTCCCAGCACCATTTATTGAAGAGACTGTCTTTTCCTCAGTTAATATTCTTCATACGTTTGTCAAAAACGAGTTCACTGTGGGCATGTGGATTTGCTTTCGGTTTCTCTGTTCTGTTTCATTGGTCTATGTGTGTCTGTTTTTATGCCAGTTCTGTGCTATTTGGGTTACTATAACTGTAGTATAATTTGAAGTCAGATAATGTGATTCCTCCAGTTTTGCTCTTTGTGCTCTGGAGAGCTTTGGTTATTCAGCATCTTTTCCAGTTCCATATAAATTTTAGGAACGTTTTTTCTATTTCTGTGGAGAATCTCATTGTTACATTAAGGATTATGTTGAAACTGTAGATTCCTTTAGAAGTATGAACATTTAAAAATATTGATTCTTCCAATCCATGAACATTGAATACCTTTCCATTTTTGTTTCCCCTCTAATTTTTTTCATTAACATTTTATAGTTTTCATTGCAGAGATCTTTCACTTCTTTGGTTATGCTAATTCCTAGGTACTTTATTTTATTGATAGGTATTATAAATGGGGTTATCTTGATTTTTTTATTCCAGATTGTTTGCTGCTGGCATATATAAATACCATAATTTTCTTATGTTATTTTGTATTCTGAAACTTTACTGAATGTGTTTATCAGTTCCAACAGTTTTTTGGTGGCGTCTTTAGGTTTTTTTCAAATATGAAAGATTATGTCACCTGCAAGCCAGGATAACTTGACTTCTTCTTTTCCAATTTCGATGTCTTTTAGTTCTTTCTCCTGTTTGATTGCTCTAGCTGGGACTTCCAATAATATGTTGAATAACAGTGGTAAAAATGGACATCCTTTTACCACTGTTCTACCTCATGTTCCAAATCTTAGAGGAAAAGCTTGCAGTTTTTCTGTATTCACTATAACAGTAGCTGTGGGTCTGCTGCATATGGCTTTTATTTTGTTGAGTAATGGTCTTTTTATATACAGTTTTTACAGTGTGTTTATTATGAAGGGATTATGAATTTTATCAAATGCTTTTTCGGCATCAATTGAAATAACCATAATGTTTCTGTCCTTTATTCTGTTGACATGATGTGTCACGTCGATTGATTGATTTGCTTTCCTGGGATAAATCCCACTTGGTTATAATGAACGATATTTCTAATGTGATGTTCAATTCAGTTTGCTAATATTTTGTTGAGGATTTTTGCATAAATCTTCATCAGGATATTGGCCTGATGTTTTTTGTTTGTTTATTTGTTGTTATCATGGATCTTTGCATGGTTTTGGCATCAGGGTAATAATTGCCTGGTAGAATGAGTTTGGAGTCATTTATTTCCCCTCTAGTTTTTTGAATAGTTTCAGTAGGATTGATAGTAAATCTTCTTTAAGTGTTTGATAAAATTCAGCTGTGAAGCCGTTTGGCCCTTGGCTTTTCTTTGCTGGAATACTTTTTATTACTGTTTAATTCTCATTACAGTTATTTCTCTGTTGACTTTTTGATTTCTTTATGGTTCTATCTTGGAAGGTTGTATGTGTCTATAACTTTATCCATTTCTTCTAGATTTTCCAATTTATTGGCATATACTTGTTCTGTGTAGCCTCCAACAATTCTTTGAATTTCTGTGGTATCAGTTGTAATGTATCCTTTCTCAGCTCTCAGGTGGTATTTATCTGGGCCTTATCTCTTTTCTTCTTAAATATTCTGACTAAAGGTTTGTCACTTTTGTCTTTTCAAAAAAAAAAAAAAACAACTTTTAATTTTGCTGATTTTTAAAATTTTCTTTGTTTCAATTTTATTTATATCTCTGGGGTTTTTTTTCTTCTACTAATTTTGGTTTTATTTTTCTCTTGCTTTTCTAATTATTTAAGATCTATTATTAGTTGTTTATTTGCAGTACTTTCTCTACTTTATTGATGTAGATGCTTATAGCTATAAACTTTCCTCCTAGTATTGCTTCTACTGTATCCAGTAGGTTTTGGTATGTTGTGTTTTATCATTTGTTATAAGAAATATTTAATTTCCTTATTAATTTCCTCATTGACCCACTGGTCGTTGAGGCATATATTATTCAGTTTCTATGTTTTTTTATGGTTTTCAAAATCCCTCTTGTAATTAGTTTTTAATTTTATTCCACTGTAGAGAAAAGACACTTGATATAATTTCAAGACTTTTGAATTTTTGAAGTCTTGTTTTGTGGCCTATATGGGCTATCCTTGAGAATGATCCCTGTGCTTAGAAGTAGAATATGTATTCTGCATCCATTGAATGAAATGTTCTGTAAATATATATTAAGGCTATTTGGTCTACAGTACCTTTTCAGTCCAATGCATCTTCGTTGATTTTATCTGAATTATCTCTTCAGTGTTGAAAGTGTGATGCTGAACTCTCCAGCTATTACTGTATTGGGATCAATCTCTCTCTTTATCTCTAATTATACTTGCTTTACAAATCTGGTGTTCTAGGGCTGGGTGTATTTATATTTACAATTCTTATACCCTCTTGCTGAATTGACTCCTTTATTATTAAATAATGACTTCTTTGTGTCTTCCCTTTATTTTCAGTCTATGTCTTGATGGCCGAGGTGTGTTTCTTGCAGGCAACAGATTGTTGGGTCTGTTTGTTTTTAATCCATTTAGCCACTCTATGTCTTTTGAATAGCTTAGTCTATTTACATTCAATGTTATTATTTATAATTAAGGACTTACTCCTGCTATTTTGTTATCTGTTTTCCAGTTGTTTTGTGGTTGTGTCTTCTTTTTTTCTTCCTCCTGTCTTCTTTTGAGTGAAGGTGATTTTCTCTAGTGGTATGTTTTAATTTATTGCTTTTTATTTTTTGTGTATCTGTTGTATGTTTTTTGATTTAAGGTTACCATTAGGTTTAAAAATAATATCTTATAGCCTATTATTTTAAACTGATGACAACTTAACACTGATTGCATAATTATATGGATTGCCCAGGCAGAGATTCTCATCTTTGTCCCTTACTTTCTCCCAAACAAAGGGAGTCTCTCTCTCTCTCTCTCTCTCTCTCTCTCTCTCTCTCTCTCTCTCTGCTAAGCCACCTGGAGCTGTGGGAGAAGTATGATAGCACTGTTGTAGTCACTACCACTGGAACTGCTCTGGATCAGTCCTGAAAGCAGCATGCTACTGGGTCTCACCCAAGGCCTGTGGTAGTGGCTGCCTGGCAAACACCAATGATTGATCAATGCCTTAAAGCTGTACAATCAGCAGGTAGGGAAGCCAGATAGGGTGTATTCTTTCCTTCAGGACAGAAAGACTTCCCTAGCTATGGGTAGGTCCAGAAAGTCCACTTGAGATCCAAGGCTGGAGTCAGAAACATTAGAAAATCTACCTGGTGTTCTATTGTACTCTGGCTGATCTGGTACATAGGCAACAAAACAAAGTCCTTCTTATTCTCCTTTCCCTTTTCCACAAGCAGAGGGGTCTCTCCCCATGGTCAACACTGCCTCAGGCCCACAGCAAATACCATCAGTACGTATATTAGTCCATTTTCATGCTGCTGACAAAGACATAGCCGAGACTGGGAAGAAAAAGAGGTTTAATTGGACTTACAGTTCCACGTGGCTGGGGAGGCCTCAGAATCATGGCAGGAAGCAAAGGCACTTCTTACATGGTGGCAGCAAGAGAAAATGAGGAAGATGCAAAAGCAGAAACCACTGATAAAACCATCAGATGTTGTGAGACTTATTCACTACCATAAGAACAGTATGGGGGAAACCACCCGTAATTCAAATTGTCTCCCACCAGGTCCTTCCCACAACATGTGGGAATTACAGGAGTATAACTCAAGATGAGATTTGGGTGGGGACACCAAACTGAACTATATCGCTCTGCCCCGGCCCCTCCAAATCTCATGTCTTCACATTTCAAAACCAATCATGCCTTCCCAACAGTCCCCCAAAGTCTTAACTCATTTCGGCATTAACCCAGAAGTCCACAGTCTGAAGTCTCATCTGAGACAAGGCAGCTTCCTTCCACCTACAATCCTGTAAAATCAAAAGCAAGTTAGTTACTTCCTAGATACAATGGGGGTACAGGTATTGAGTAAATACAGTCATTCCAAACTGGAGAAATTGCCCAAAACAAAGAGGTTTACAGGGTGCATGCAAGTCTGAAATGCAGCAGGGCATCAAATTCTAAAGCTACAAAATGATCTCCCTTAACTCCATGTCTCGCATTCAGATTACACTGATGCAAGAGGTAGGTTCCTACAGTCTTGGGCAATTCCACCACCCCTGTGGCTTTGCAAAGTATAGCGCCCCCCACCTGCTTTCATGGGCTAGTGTTGAGTGTCTGTGGCTTTTCCAGGCACACGGTGCAAGCTGTCAGTGGATCTACCATTCTGGGGTCTGGAGGACAGTGACCTTCTTCTCACAGCTCCAATAGGTGGTGCCCAGCGGCACCTATCTGTGTGGGGGCTCTGACCCCACATTTCCTTTCCACACTGCCCTAGCTGAGGTTCTCCATGAGAGCCCCGTGCCTGCAGCAAATGTTTTCCTGGGCATCCAGGCATTTCCATACATCCTCTGAAATCTAGGTGGAGGTTCCCAAACCTCAATTCTTGACTTCTGTGTACCTGCAGGCTCAACATCATGTGGAAGCTGCCAAGGTTTGGGGCTTGCACCCCATGAACCCATGGGCTGAGCTGTAGCTTGGTCCCTTTTAGCAACGGATGGAGCAGTTGGGATGCAGGGCACAAAGTCCCTAGACTGCACACAGCATGGGGACCCTGGGCTGGCCCACAAAATCATTTTTTCCTCCTAGGCTTCTGGGTCTGTGATGTGAAGAGCTGCCACGAAGACCTATGACATGCCCTGGAGACATTTTCCCCATTGTCTTGGGCATTAACATTCAGCTCCTTGTTACTTATGCAAATTTCTGCAGCTGGTTTGTATTTCTCCTCAGAAAATAGAATTTTCTTTTCTATCACATTGTCAGGCTGCAAATTTTCCAAACTTTTATGTTCTGTTTCTCTTTTAAAATGGAATGCTTTTAACAGCACCCAAGTCACCTTTTGAATGCTTTGCCACTTAGAAATTTCTTTCTGCCAGATACCTTAAATTATCTTTCTCAAGTTCAAAGTTCCACAAATCTCTAGGGCAGGGGGCAAAATGCAGCCAATCTCTT
Source organism: Cebus imitator (assembly GCF_001604975.1). Classification (NCBI taxonomy): domain Eukaryota; kingdom Metazoa; phylum Chordata; class Mammalia; order Primates; family Cebidae; genus Cebus; species Cebus imitator. Next base: position 808,487 of record NW_016107358.1, on the reverse strand, counting down.
TGCTGAAACATAACAAGAGTCACCTTTGCTCTAATTCCCAACAAGTTCCTCATCTCCATCTGAGACCACCTCAGCCTGGATCTCATTGTTCTTATCATTATCAGCATTTTTGTCAAAGGCATTTAACAAGTCTCTAGGAGGTTCCAAACTTTCCCACATTTTTCTATCTTCTTCTGAGCACTCCAAACTATTCCAACCTCTGCCTACTACCCAGTTCCAAAGACACTTCCGTATTCGGGTATCTTTACAGCAACGCCCCACTCTGCGGGTAACAATTTACTGTATTAGTCCGTTTTTACACTTCTGATACGGACAAACCTGAGATTGGGAAGAAAAAGGTTTAAATGGACTTATAGTTCCACATGGCTGGGGAGACCTCATAACCACATCAAGAGGCAAAAGGCACTTCTTACATCACAGCAGCAAAAGGAAGTGAGGAAGATGCAAAAGTAGAAAGCCCTGATAAAACCGTCAGATCTCCTGAGACTTATTCAGTACCATGAGAATAGTATGGAAGAAACTGTCCCTATGATTCAAATTATCTCCCACTGGGTCCCTCCTACATCATGAGGGAATACAGGAGTACAATTCAAGATGAGATTTTGGTGGGAACACAGAGATGAACCATATCAGCCTGAAGGCCCAAGTGGTCTTCAGTCAGCTTCTTGTAAATGCTGCCAGGCCTGGGACTTGCTCTACAGGGCAGTGGGCTCACCTGTGACATAACACAGGTCCAGAAATGCCACCCAAGAGCCAAGGTACAGAATTGTGGACCCCAAGAGCCCACTTGGTGCTCTATCCCGCTATGGCCAAGCTGATACCTAAGCTGTAAGATAAAGTCCCTTTTACTCTTCTATCACCTTTTCTCAAGCAGAAGGAGTTTCTCCCCATAGCCAGCATAGCTGGGAATGCACTAGGTCACACCTGAAGCCAGCACACCTCTGAGTCTCACCCAAGTCCACGGCAAGTACTTCCTGGCTACCTCTGCCAACTATCCAGGGCCCAAGGGCTCGTTAGTCAGCAGATGTTGAATCCTGCCAGGACTCCATCCTTCCCTTCAAGGTAGTAGGTTCCCCTCTGGCCCAGGGTATGTCTAGAAATGTCATCTAGGAGTGGGATCCTGAAATGGGACCCTCACAACTCTGCTGGTGTTCTGTCCTACTCTGGCTAGGCCGGTATCCAAGTTTTTTGTTTATTTGTTTGTTTTGTTTTTTAATTAAGAAGGGGTTTCACCATGTTGGTCAGGCTGGTCTTGAACTCCCGACCTCAGGTAATCTGCCCGCCTTGGCCTCCAAAGTGCTTGGATTACAGGCCACCACGCCCAGCCCAAGTTTTAAAACAAAGTCCTCTATGCTCTTTCCTTTCCTCTTCTCACAAGGAGGGAAAGAGTCTTTCCTGGAGCTACAAGCTGTGCTGCCTGGAGTCTGGAGTTGGTGCAAGCAATCCCTTTGGCCGACCAAGCTGGTATCTCACTAGGTTGCTTGTACCCCAAGTCTGCTGGATCTGAGCCCAGCACAGCACCAGGACATGCGCAGGAATCGCAGTCTTTGTGCCCTAGACTGCTTTTAAAGTTCATTCAGAATTCCAGGGCACTTTAGGCTTCAGTGGTCAGACTTGCCAGAACTCAGGTTTTGACTATGAAATGGGCAATTCCCCTCTGGCTAGGTCTAAATGCTCCCTCCATGGACTCCACCTGAGTTCTGCCTGGTGCTGCTTTCCACTGTGACAGGGCAGCACTGATTTCTAGAGCAAAGTTCCATCATTACTGTGCTCTTCCTCCCCCAAGTGCACAGATTCTGTCTCTGTGACATGTGGCTGCTGCTGGGGGATGGAAGAGGGTGGCATTGGCAATTCAAGATTGTCTGTCCTATTCTCTTTAGTGTCTCCTTCAGTGATATGATGTTAAAATCAGTTACTGTGATGGCTCACCTGATTTACGGTTCTTATGAAGGTGATGTGTGTGTGTGTGTGTGAATAGTTCAGTTTAATATTCCTGCATTCAGGATGATTAGTAAAGGCTTCTATTTGGACATCTTGCTTTGCATCCTCTTTCTGCAGGTATCTTTTTGATACAATGATTTATTTTCCCTTGGGTAGGTACCCAACAGTGGGATTGATGATTTAATGGTGGTTCTATTTTTAGTTCTTTGAGAAGTCTCCATCCTGTTTTCCATAGAGGTACCAATGTACATTCCCACCAATAGTACATAAATATTTCATTCTCTCCATATCCTCACCAACAGCTGTTTTTTGTTTTTTGACTTTTTAATAATAACCATTCTGACCGGTGTCAGGCGGTACTTCGTTGTGGTTTAAACTTGCATTTCTCTGATGATTAGTGATGTTGAGCACTTTTCCTATGTCTGTTGGTCACTTGTATGTCTTCTTAGTGATTATACCCAATAAACTTGCAAATAAGTATATTTTTTAGTATTATTTGTTGCTTTATTGTATATTTTATACTTCTTTTTCTAACTAGAGTTTAATTTCCTAAAGAATAAGAACTTGTCATGCTATAGTAGCCCTCTAGAGCCTTTTCCTAGGCTAGTGAAGGTAGAAAGCAAATAGATATTTCAGCATTAATTGTTGACTGGTTCCTTCTATTGCCATTTTCGAAGAGCATCAGTTTAGTTGACATTAGCGAGTAATTATCGTGAAGCACACATAAGAAAGATAAAGATGCCACATATCAGCCCCAAGTCACTCCCTAACAATGCCCCTTTCCATCATTGAGTAATGTGCTAATCACTACTTTTCTAAATGGGAAGTAAATCTAATTTTTTTCTCCCATAAATCTAATTTAATTTCCCACTTTAATGTTCTAAGACATGCTTACAATTGTTATCCTTTAGCCTGCTCTGTGTTTCCAATAAAAACATGGTATGTTACTTAGAAAGGGAGTACTAAATGGGAAAGAAGGAGAGTTTTTTCTAGTCTTCCATTGCCACTGGATTTCACTGTGAAATTGGGAAATATTGCTCTTTCTGGTCCTCAGTTTCCCACTGTATAAAATGAGGGGGTTTGATGTATAATTTTTTCCAATCTTAATAGCATAAAATTTAATGATTTAGTCAAGTAAGTTATTCTGCTTAATGTTTGACTATAGCCTCTGAGAATTCAAATGCATTGCAGAAGATAACGATACATACATATATATTTTGATGATTAGAAAAATCTAATTTAGTAAAAGCACCAAATAAGTATGCAGCTTTATAATAAGTCATACCAATCAACGACATCTTCTCCATTTTTTTCCTGCAAACAAATCTAGTTCCTTGGCAATAAGATAGATGTGGAGAGACCTATGAATACTATGGCAACTAATTCTGCTTCCAGCTACCTTGAGAAAATGCTGAGGTTAGCAAGACAGTGAGGTGGGCAATAAACTGCTTCTTGAATAGATGGATATATTTTACCTCTATCGCAAGACTGCCTAATAAGTGAGTCCCTTAAGCATAATTCAGCATCTATGAAATGTTATTTAATCTTTGTATTTTATCACTTCAATTTAAATAATTCTCCATATTTTACTTTTTTTTACAGAAAGCCAAGCTTTTTCATCGTAATGCCCTGCTAAAAAATCAGCCCTTTCTATCAGATGGTTACCTGTTAGATTTGTCTTTTGCTATAATCAGGAACACTTTACACATATACTTTATACCTCCTTTCAAATGAGAAATGAAAAGAGGATTTCTAGAATTTTCATTGTGCTGGATTCCTAGAAATTAGAACATGAGCAATGGACACTGAGTTTCACATAGAAGTTATTTATATTTTTAGGATATATATAAATGTCTGAAACCCTCACATTCATAAAATATACCCATCCACAAACTACTTTCATGCATTTCCAACTATTTAATGTGTAATAACAAACAAAAAAATTTAAAAATGGAAATATCTCACCTGATATCATATGTTTATAAATTTTTTTGTGGGTTAGCATTTCCTTTCAGCCTTTGTTCATGAGCAGACATAATTTACAAAGCTGAAGTCAGTGTAGAGATGTAATTTTGCATGTGGCTTTTCTACATGGCATACTAGGAAACATTTTTTTATTCTGCCTCATAGTCATTACAATGTTAAATGGCGGTTTAACATTCTGTTTCTCATGGTCAAACTCAAGCCAAATAGTACTCTTCACCATTTCTTGTATATGGGCCATGATTTTTGACCTCAGAACCTTTGTATGTTTCTGGTTTCTGAGGCTTAAAATCTAGGCCCATCTTCACATGTCCAAATTCTACTCATTTTCAAGTTTAAGTTCTACAATTAAGATTTCAGTGAATGTTTTCCTGATAGACTTTTTCACATTGTACCCCATAAATAAATATAAATATTATTTATTAATTAGAAATAAGAGAGGCCAGGCTTGGTGGCTCATGCCTGTAATCCCAGCACTTTGGGAGGCCCAGACAGGTGGATCACCTAAGGTCAGGAGTTCAAGACCAGCCTGACCAACATGGTGAAACCCTGTCTCTACTAAAAATACAAAAAATAGACCGTGGCGGTGGGCACCTGTAATGCCAGCTTCTCAGGAAGCTGAGGCAGGGGAATCACATGAGCCCTGGAGGCGGAGGCTGCAGTGAGCTGAGATACTGCCATTGCACTCTGGCCTGGATGACAGAGCAAGACTTCATCTCAAAAAAAAAGAGAATAAACCCAGTTTAAGTTCTTCATTTTTAAAAATGCTATTCTAATGTTCTTCCTCTTGTATTGTACTGATTACCACCCTCACATAAGTACAATCAATCAGTATTGAAAAAATCCAGATGACTTATAGTAACAAAAATTAATTTCTTTTTTTAAATTCTCAACAATAAGTTTATCAATAAATCCATAAGTTGTGTTGATTCACCCGGTAGTCAGGAATAGGGAATTTGAATTGTCACCTCAGGAGAAAATTCTGCCTAGGACAGTCTGGGCAATAAGGTTTTAATTTATCAGGACCATAACCAATGTCTTTCGCTGAGTGTTCTTGAAATAAGTCAAAACACTGAGGATACATTTGACTCTAGAGTACACCAAGCCAGATAACTGTATTAATGAGATAAGTAAAGATTACATTTATCACTGCTGCCTACTAAACAAGGAATAAGAAGGCTTGTCTGAGCTCCAGATTTTGGGGGTCAGGTATCCAAAGAAAAGTATTTCTAAAATTAGATTATTTTGTAGAAGAAAGGCCAGCAGTCGTAAAACCCAGTAGGTTTCACATGTGATTTTCACACCTCTGTGGTCCATTCTTACAACACCTAGTAAGAAAGGGGGATTTTCTTATTCCCAATTTACAGATTAGAAAAATGAGGCTCAGATCATCTTAGAGAGAGTTGTTCAAGAGCTTTTCAAACATAGTTTTTCCTCTGACCAAATTCTCACACTTTTTCCCACAATGTAATATTGCTCTAGAAAAACTTCTTCATATAACTTAAAGTATCTACATTTATCAAGGGTCTACGTAAAATACTGTGTGTGTGTGTGTGTGTGTGTGTGTGTGTGTGTGTGTGTGTGTATTTATATACTTTTGACTAGTTTTTTTTTCCTCTACTCTCTCTCTCCTAATTAAGTCCTCAGAAAAATCTCATGAACAAGGATGTTCATCTTTCATATAACATCAACTCCTTTTTCTCATTTTCCAAACCAATTTTCTTTTTCTAGGGATAGTCAAATCTGTTGGGCACAACAACTTCCAGTGAGTGGTATACTTTCTCCCAGGCATGAATTGCTTTCACTGAGTGCTATAGCTCTTACTAGGCACTGCCACTTTTGCTGGGTCCACATTTGCTTCTTCTTGATATCCCCATGTCCATTGCATAAAGTAGCTGTTTCCACTAGATTCTGCCATGTTCCAGCCACCCTTGTACACTACGTTCACCAACCCCACCATCTCCATCAGGCCCTGTAAGCCAGTATCATTGAATGTTTTTGTTCAAATCCTGGGAACTTCACTGGATAGAGTTCTGTAATTATTTCTCTTACCCTTATTCAGTTAGCAGTATATCAAATTATCAAAGCAATAATACCCTATACCTCAACTAACCTATAAAAATTTCACTGAGAATAATTATCTTATGTTTTATTTATTTTCTTCCTCCCTGGATATAGTAATAAGCATATGATAGACCTCTTTCCTCTGACAATTAAAACCTCATTGATCAAACAGTCCGGACTTATTCATTATCTCTTCTCTTAGACATTTTCTCCAAACTCCTCAGTCTCCCAGGCAGATATCTGAAAGGTTTACCCCCTCATGGTTTAAATATGAATTGATCTAAAATATGCCATTACAACAAACAATTAATGGACTGTAAAAAAAAAAAGAGAGAGAGAGAGAATTCACTTGGCCTTGACTTGCAGAAAATTATCTTTAAAATGACTCAAATGTAATGGTTTAAGATTACATTTCTTTTTTTCTACAGATCAAATTTCACTACTTGGTTCTGCAATGAATAATATTTGCCCAACCCTAATAATGTAAATACTATTGAATTTTATTTTTTCAAGTCATAAGCAAAGCACAGAAGTCTCAAATCTGGGCCAGGCGCAGTGGCTCACACCTGTAATCCCAGCACTCTGGGAGGCCAAGGCAGGTGAGGATCACCTGAGGTCAGTTCGAGACCAGCCCGGCCAACATATAGTGACACCCGATTCTACTAAAAAGTACAAAAATTTGCTGGGCGTGGTGGTGCACACCTGCAGTCCCAGTTACTTGGGAAGCTTGAACTCGGGAGGTGGAGATTGCAATGAGCTGAGATCACACCACTGCATTCCAGCCTGAGTGACAGAGCAAGACTCCCTGTCTCCAAAAAAGAAAGAGTCTCAAATCTATAAACCATGGAAATGTTAAAATGTTTAAAATGATAAAACTCTTAAGAACTAGGAGAGAAAGAGAAATAGGAGTAAGTAGTAAGTTAGTATTGTACAAGAGCAAACACTACATCTTTTGTTTCTGGAATCACCTTTCACTATTGCTGAACACTGATGGATCAAGCAATTGAGAACTTACGTTTATCTCTCAAACTTATAGACGATGGAGTGAGTAGTTGTAGGTACCCACCAGAAAAATGTAAATCAGAGAAGGTGAAGTAAGTCATCTTTGCAGTGGATCTGCAATGAGGAGGTGGAGTGGGAGGCTTACTTTTGATTTTATGTTCTGCCTGCCGTCTTATGAGAATATTTAGGGATTAAGCCCTTAAAAATATGTTGGCTTAAATAGACTTTAATAAACTTCTTTTTAATTATCATATGGAGTTCACCTATTCTAACTGATACCCTTGAACTACAGATTAAGGAGCATCAGCCTATTATAACACAGAGCGAGGATCCTCAGAAGTTTCTTTCACTCTGTGTCTCTCACAGGCAAGAAAGCAAGACAGATCAACCACATGTTTCCATGACGAGACAATGCCTAAAGATCAGAAACTAAACCCTTTTTAAGTTTAAAGGAAAGCTGGAGTGCAGTGGCAAGATCTTGGCTCACTGTAACCTCTGCCTCCCAGGTTCAAGCGATTCTCCTGCCTTAGCCTTCTGAGTAGCTTGGACTACAGGTGTGTGCCACCACGCCCAGCTCATGTTTGTGTTTTTATTGTGATAGGGGTTCACCAACTTGGTCAAGCTGGTCTTGGACTCCTGACCTCAAGTGGTCCACCTGTCTTGGTGTCCCAAAGTGCTGGGATTACAGGCGTGAGCCACCGCACCCAGCCTAAGCCCTTGTCTTACCCTGACTGCTCTGCCGTCACCTCCTCTGCCTCCTTATCCATGCTATTTGCCAGAGCCCAAAATCAAGGTTAATGATGGCCTCTTGTGATTTCTAAGGAGTAAAGTTACTTGATTAATTACAAACATGCTTTTATAAAATGCATGGCCAAATCCCATGCTCTCCACAAAAGAAAATTTTGTAATGCAGGTAAGTAGAAACATGACACAAGCTTGATAAAGAAATATGGAAATGCCACATATGAAGAAAGAGTGCCGCGTTCAGTCATTTTCTGGTGACTGGTGTATGGCTGTCTGACAGCTTACCTATGCCCTGCTTCACCACTTGGGGGAATGCCATTCACCAGTCCAGCCCTTTGGAGCCACTATATTCATGTTAATAAAAAGTATACAATAGAAAACTTGCTTTCTTCCAAAATTATAAGGCAAGTGTTTAATCAGTAGCCGGACAATTTTTATGTCGTAACATCTAGGAAGCACTATAAAAAGTATTTGTTGACAGAGAAACTATAAATGCGTGATCAAAAATGCTCAACTGAATCACTATAGAGATGGAGAGGTTTTTTTTCCCTAAGATCACACAAAATGAGGATGGAAAGAAAAGCTATGAGTCACCTTGCGCATCAAACTTCTCCCATCCTCTTTGAAGGCAGAACTATAAAAAAAATACTTTTCCTGTATCTAAATTACAATCCATATGTGATGACTTAAAAAATAGGATATTTTCTGTATCATAAATACTCAGTCATCAGCTGTTTTTTTTTTTTTAAGTCTGTAATGAATGCTATTTTTCCTATGGAAAGAATTTTCTAAATTATCTGGATTCTCCAAAGCTTATAAAGTAGCAAACTGTTCTTGTCCTTCGTTTCTTTTATTCTCTGAAGTAATTCTCCAAGCAGTTAGAAAGCATTTGGGCACACTGCTGATTTGTAGCCTGCCATAATTCTGTTTTCATATATAACCAGAAACACTAAATTTTGGACAGCCTATATCGCGCATGATACTGATCTTAAGACAGCAAAGGATTAAGTAAATTTCAAAACTTCAACTCACCAGAAGAAACCCAGAGATTAAATCTAACCATATGTGTTTAAACTGCAAAGTCATTAAAAAAAAATTGGTACTGTAGCTCCAAGCCTGGAAGTGATCTCTGATCATCTTTGACATTTTCAAAAGCAGAAAATTATCTAGCTTTATTTTAAACGTCACCCCTCTGCATGTGAAGAATGCATTCATTTAAGAGAGTGCAGGAGGGAACAAAGTGTGCTGATACACACTCTCTGCAGAATGTTTAATAGACTCAACTACATTCTTGTGAAATAGAATTGGGTGTTTGCTGCATCATATAGAGCCAATGATCAAAAGGAAAGCTCTTACTTACTCTTCAGAAGTGGTGGGGTGTAGAGGGAAGGATTCTATATTTCTACATTCTACATTAAGAGGTAGAATGTAGGATCTGAATCCCAACTTCATCAGTTACTAGTTCTGAGTCTTTGGAAAGTCAACTCCTCCCATAGGTCTCTGTTTCCATATCTGTAAAAGGAAAGTCAGCAATAGGCCTTCAGTCACTTCAAAAGCCTTTTATTTCTCAGAAAGTCATGAATGCCTTATTCTCAGTCTCCCCATTTATAAAATAGGGCAAAAATTTCATACCCTGATAATTTCTGAAGCTATGAGAATATAAATGTGAACCCACTTTGAAAATAAAAGGTTACCAACTTTAAGATGTTAGTTTTATTTCTTCATAAATTTCAAAACCATAATATATTGGGAAAGACTATTGTCTCTATTATTCTGAAATATTTATCATTTTATTCTAACCAAGTAATAAATTAAGAAATTTGGCTATACCCTAATTTGTTTGAACTGGTTGGGCTATTTCTTATTTATTCACTTTATGGACATCTTATCTCTCAGGAACAGATACAGATTTTTTGTTCTGGACAAGAACATGTATAGGTGAGTCTTTGGGCCAGTCATCCTCTAAGTCTACAGATGACTAAGTCTGTATTGAAAGCCTGCAGTATAGCCAATGATATAAAGGGAAAATGGCAAGATACAATTACGGTCGTAAGAGTCAGTACCTTTTCTTTTCCCTTTGGAGCAGTATCATACTATTGTCATCTGAGAAATGCAGTGACATTTCATCTCCAGAGGAAAGAAACCTCACAGCAATTCTGAAGCAGCTTCATGCTTTCTTATGTAGGGCTCTTCATTGTTCTGTCTTTCTCCTATTGTTTATGGTTATAAATTTGACATCATCTGAAAGGACTTCTAGGCTGACTATTCTTTGTGAAGACATCTCCCCTGTCATTCCTCAGCTGTACAAAATCCTTCCCTACACTCTCTAATGCTACCCTTATCAAACAGAATTTGTTCCCATTCATTGTATTGTCCTTTACTTTCCTAATTCCGTTCATGCTGTTCCTCTGGTTGGGCATCCTTTCCCCTAGTCCAGAGGGCCAAAATCTTCTCCATCCTCCAAAGTCTATTGAAATGCGAACTACTGATAGACTTGCTTGATGTTCTTGAATGGTTGAATGTTTCCATCCTCTGGAATCCCCCCTAGCCTTACTTCTGTATCTCATTTAAGACATTTATCATGCGTGTTCCTATTGTTTATCTACCACTCTTCTCTGCCCTTTTGGATCAAAGTCCTCTGAGGGCAGGATATGATCATTCCAGAGTTTCCCAAAGGATTCGTGTAATAATTAATGTTAATGTTACACGAGTAGGTGCAGATTATTATATTTAAATGCTACCCATTGTCTCAAGCTACTAGTAAAACCAAGGTCTCATTACATTAACAACTGAATCTGGTTAGTTTTCACTCCCAATCTCTAAAGGAAATTTAGTCCTGTGTGGACAGAGTCATTTTAACCTAAATATCCATCTCTGTGCTAGCTCTCATGCTTTCCTTCTCTGCATGTCCATATCTTAGCCATCCTTAAAAGCCAGACTAAGTCTTCCTCAAGATGCCATCCCTAAATCATATGATTTAATTATACCCTTCTCTGAAATTTGATTAGCGCTTTCTATGACTTATTTCCCTAGCAACAGAATTAACTTCACCTCCACTACCACCACCATGCTGCTTCTTCCCTAATCCCCGCAACACCTTCACCTCTCCAAATCCTGCAAACACGCACAGTATCTAGGCTCTCTGAGGGCAAAAACCAAGTGTATTTAATCTCTGTATTTCTTTTATTACCTAATACACTAACAAGTATACAGTGCTGTATCAGTAAACATTTTAAAAGGCACACCAGTTGTACAGGTCAAATTCAATGGACTTCCAGAGTTTGCTTTCTAATTGCTCTATCATAATGGTGCACTCTGGTATTATTTGACAAAAATAGCAATAAAGGATAAAAGCTCCAGTATCCTGACCCAGACCCTTATTAGATGTGTGGTTATAGCTTAGTTTCAATATTCTAAACAGCAGAATGTAAATACAGTCAGCACTCAATATCCATGGGTTCCACATCAATCAATGACAGATAAAATATATTTGAAATTAAAAAAGAAAGATTGCATCTGTCCTGAACATATACAGACTTTTTTCTTATCATTATTCCCTAAACAATGCCATATAAAAGCCACTTATATAGTACTTGCATTGTATTAGATATTATACATAATCCAGAGATAATTTAAAGTATACAGAGGATGTGCTCAAGTTATAAGTATCGTGGATTTGGGTATGTGTGGGGGCTCCAGGAGCCAATTCCCTTATGGATACCAGAAATGACTGTCATAGTCAAAGCTGACTGCATAATCTGCAGAGCTGGAGGAAAATGCAAATACAGGGCCCTTGGAAGAAAGGAAGAACTACTGGTCAGTCCCCTCTTCCCAAGACTTTCCACTCAACCCATTACGAGTGACTGACCCTAAAAGAATTAAAACTTTCACACTGGAATGAATTTTGTATGTACATTAGAGGAGGAGAAGTTCTCACTAAGTTATCTGCCCAACGTTCTATGGGCAGAGAGCAATGGTAGAATGTAGGCCCCCAAGCAACCTGGCTACCTCCTGGACAAAAGGTGGCAGTGATAATAAAGGAAAGAGCAGGGAGCCTAGAACCTGTCTCGGGGAGGTGAGGTGATAGGAAGCAGCACAGTACATGTGCCCAGATTTTAATCTCGCACACATGGTCCACTCTCCTACAGACTTAGCTTACAAAACACAAATTCAAATATAAAGACAGCAAACAGCTGTAGAACATTAAACTCCAAGTGCAAAGGCTCCTGAATACAGGGCCTTGTGCAACTGCAGTGGTTGCAGGCCCATGAAGCCACACTAAAAATAGTAACACATTTCTTGCATTGATGGAAAGGCTACATTTGCATGCACTGAATAGCAAAAGAACACTTAAAATTTCAAGATTTAATTTGCTGTTTATACAGAAATATTGGACATAAGAGCATGAATATGGAGCTAGCTACAATATGAATATTCCCCTTTTTTTCCTTTCTAGAACCCTTTAAAAAATAGAAGAAGAAATAAGGAAAGAAGAATACAAGAAAGAAAGTGAGCAATAGGCAAACTCCATGTTTGCTTAACTAGGAGATTTAAAAATCCACAAATTCAGGTGTATAATCTAAAGCAGCTGAAACTGACTTTAGCCCCATGGGACACAGTGGCATAGGGAACAGTGGTGCATTATAGAGAGGGCAAGTTTCTAGAAGGACGAAAAGTAGCAGCAAGACAGAACAAAATGTGCATTCCTTGGAGGTCAAGAGACTTTCAGAAAGGAAATTTGGAGAGCTAAGTGTTTTGAGAAGGGATAAGATGAAATAGCCTAAGATTGGAAAAAACCTACATATGGGATAAATGGGGGTGGAGTCAAGATGTAAGTTACACCTTTATAAATTCAGAAAGTCCCACAAATACAGCTTCTGCTGGTGAGAGGATTAGCTGTGTCCCTTCAACAAAAACTGTGTTCCTTTGTTGAATTAACCAACAAGAGAGCTGGAGAACTTGGAACAGAAAGTAGTTCTTTTAGGCCCAGATTAGTTGAGAGAAATTAACAAAGAAACAGGTAGTGAGGCGCTATCTGAAGAAAACAGGTGGTATTGGTTGCAGCAGAGGAGAAAGTGGTTGAGAGAAAAATCCTGGAAGACTACAATATACTTGCTTTTCAATTACCCCTTCCCAGACCTTTACAGGAAACACACAAGGAATATTTAATTCATCCAACCAAATATCATAAGATGATCTGTTGCAGCCTTGCTAAAAGAAACTATAAGATGATAAAAAGAAATTTGAAGAGAAAAAAAGAAACTATAAGAAAGGAAGGTGAAAACAGAGAAATATAACTTACCATCAGAAAAAGATGTACCAGAGAGTATATTGCCATCTAATATATGAAAATTATAACCAAAAACAAACATTCAGTTTAAAATTTAATAAAACAATCATGGCTACAAAAAAAAAATCACAAAATTGAAATACAGAAATTCAGGGAAAGAAGTGGCATACAAGTGGAGGTAAAATACGAGCTGGCAAGTTGCAAGAAGCAAAAAGTAGAATGGATATTGTGAAATATATAGTAAAGAAAATTCAGAATATAAATAAAGTTAAATAAATATATTGAATTAAAACAACTAGTGAAAAATGATAGACATGGAATGCAATGAAAATAGAATAAAGAAAGTAGAGTGAAAATGACAGCTATAGAAGGCTGGCAAACCAGATCAAATATAAACATAAAGTAGTTTCTGAAGGGAAAAAGTGATATGAAGAGAGAGAAAATATTTAAAAATATAACTGAAGGAAATTTTTCTGGTATAAAAAGACTTAAATTTACATTTTGAAAGAGAACATTATGTGGCAGGGAAAAGTAACTCAGATCAGCAAACACTGAGCTATTTCCAATAAAGTTACCACACTTTAAACAAATAATCATTTGAGGGCAGTCAGGAAAAAGTTTAAGTCATAATAAAGTGAAAAAACATGTTACCTCAGATTAGTACATGGCAACATTCAGTGGCAGAAGATGATGACAAAATATCTCTTATTAAGGAATAAACTGTAATTTAAGGAATTTCCATCAAGCCAACCTGAGTTCCAAGTATAAAAGAGACAGATTAATAGCTGATACCCAGAGGCTTTCTGAGAAAAAACAAAAAAAGCAACTGGAAGACAAACTTTAGCCAATAAATAGATAACTAGGGCAATGTAAAATGAATGGCAGTAAAAGAAGTTATTTGATTGTAGAACAAAGACATTTTAAAAAATATTAGTAGATAGCAAAATTGGATATAAATAATATAAATGTTGGTGATCTAGAAAAAATATAATTAATATAAATGAGAGGACGAAGACGGAAATGAAGCTAAAAGTTAGAATACAGCTGGAAGATGGCCAGTAGTAACTGGGACTCAAAAGATAATATCTAAAGGTCAATTAAAGTAATAGCATAGGCATATTTTAGGCTACAAAATAATATTAAGAAAGTTAACTGTATTGAATAAAATTGGGTGAAAGGAGAAACCATACAAACTTTAGCATATACTTGGTGGAGACTTAGAGAACTATTAAAAATTAAGAACTATTAAGGATTGGATCAAAACACACTAAAATAGAAGACTTTCATTCACTTAATCCAAAAGAGATCAATATTGAAAATCTAAATAACATAATCAAAAAGGCATCTGATTAATGCATGCTAAATTCTGTGACTTGATGATAAAGAATAAACTTCATCCTAAGTTTTGTAGGTTATATTCAAGAAAACCGATGAGACAAATAAAAAATGATTGGAGAATCAACAGATTCTCCAAAATGAAAACAATACAGAACACATTTTCTAATATCACAATAATAATTATAGAAAATAACAAGAAACAAAATAATAATTCTTTAAATCACCAGCTGTTATGGTTTGGTAACCAAAGCGCATCTTGAATTGTAATCCCCATAATCCCTCATAGAAGGGACACCATGGGAAGTCATTGAATCATGGGGGTGATTTCCTTCATGCTGTTCTCATAATAGTGAGTTCTCAGGAGACCTGATGGTTTTATAAGTTGTGTGGCATTTCTGCTGCTGGCACTCATTCTCTCTCCTGATGCCCTGTAAAGAAGTGCCTTCTTCCATGATTATAAGTTTCCTGAGACCTCCCCAGACAGGCAGAATTGTGAGTCAATTAAATCTCTTGTCTTTATAAATTATCCAGTCTCAGGTATTTATTCATAGCTGCATGAGAATTGACTAATACACCAGTGATATGGTCTGGCTCTGTGTCCCCAAACAAAACTCACCTTGAATTGCAATCCGAATTATAATCTTCACGTGTTGGGGGAGGGACCTTGTGGGAGGTGATTAAATCATGGGGATGGTTCCCAAATGCTGTTCTCGTGACAGTGAGTGAGTTCTCACAAGATCTGATGGTTTCAGAAGGGTTTTTTCCCCCTTCACTCTGCACTGCTCTCTCTCCTGCCTCCCTCTGAAGAAGGATATGTTTGCTTCCCCTTCTGCCATTATTGTAAGCTTCCTGAGGCCTCTCCAGCCATGCAAAACTGTGAGTCAATTAAACCTCTTTCTTTTATAAATTACCCATTCTCAGATATGTCCTTAGAGCAGCATGAAAACAGACTAATAAAACCAGTATATTAAAAATATAACATATTGATATCAAATAGGATTTATTCCAAAATTGCAAAGATGCTTAATTCTTGGTGATTATAATATCATATTAATAAACCTAAGGAGAAATATTAATGGAACTAATTTTAAATCTGTTCATAAAAATACCAAATAAAAGATAAACTGTTGGATAATAATATAAATAATTATATATACAACATAATCATGAGACATATATTTCAGCAGAAAGCATAATACTTTAAAGTGACACATTAAGGAATTTGCACTAAACCCACAACAAAGCAAATACTCGGTAAAGCAATTTTTACTTATTATTATGCTAACCAACACTAACAAGAGAAAGGAATTATAAGACTAAAAGTTGAAAACGAGGACAATGATAAAATTTGTAAGTGGGATAATCATATTTCTTGAAAATTTAAGCAATTAAAGTAATAGAATTTAGTAATATAGCAGTGTGTCAAATTATAAATCAAAAATCAGGCCAGGAGAATTCACTCAAGCCTGTAATCTCAGCACTTTAGGAAGCTGATGCAGGTGGAATGAATGAGGTCAGGAGTTGGAGACAAACCTGGCCAATATGGTGAAACCCTATCTCTTCTAAAAATACAAAAATTAGCCAGGCATGGCGGCACATGCCCATAGTCCCAGCTACCAGGAGGCTGAGACAGAAGAATTGCTTGAATCTAGGAGGTGAAGGCTGCAGTGAGCTGTGACCATGCCACTGCATTCCAGCCTGGGCAACAGGGAGAGGCTCCATCTAAAAAAAAAAAAAAAGAAAGGAATGCGTATATACAGAAAATAAGCTAGAGAATAAAGTGAGGGAAAATTACATTTAAGACAGCAGCAAAACAAGACAAAAAATTTCTGGAAAAACTTGAGTGTTTACATTTTATATAAGAGAAGTTTTAGAGCACTGCTGAAGATCTCAAAAGAAGAACTGAACAAATTAAAAGACACCCTTTCTTATTGAATAGAAAAAATCAACACTAGAAGGACGTCAATTTCCATCGGTTTTAATAATGTAAGGCAATATTAAAAAATAACTAATACGCCTTTGTTTTTGCATTTTTGTGATGATGGTTTCTTATTTTGTTGTTTGTGTATTTTTGTTTGTGCAATGGAACTAGAAAGTTAAATTTGAAGTTCATAAATAAAACTAAACCAGCAAGGCTAGACATAAAAATCTCTTAAAAAGAAAAGCAACAAAGTAAAGGGTCCTTTGCTCACAGATATTAAAACATATTACAGATGCTCCTCAACTTACAATAGGGTTATGTCTTGATAAATCTATCAACAGTCAAAAATATCATTAGTATAAAATATGTTTAATACCCCAATAAGAAAATAAAAGAAATCATAAGTTGAACCATATTTAAGTCAGGAAATATCTGCATGTAGCTTGTATGTTTAAAGCACCTTGATATTTGTGTCTGAAGAGACAGACCAATAACACATGATAGAAAGTCAAGAAATAATTAGCCAGACATGGCTGTGCATGGCTCTAATCCCAGCTACTTGGAAGGCTGAGGCAGGAGAATCACTTGAAACTGAGTGGCGGAGTTTGCAGTGAGCCAAGATTGTGCTACTGCACTCCAACCCGGGCCACAGAGCGAGACTCCATCTCAAAAAAAAAAAAAAAGAAAGAAAGAAAAGAAAAGAAGTAAAGCCAGATATATTAGGAAGTTTGCTACCTACACTTCAAATCTGTAGAGAAAAGATGAGATTGCAATAAAGGTTCTAGTATCACCGGCTGGCTGCCTGAAAAGAAGAATGCTGGATACATGCTTCATACCTTTGTTAGGAAAAGTGACTAAATAAAGGTTTAAAGACAAATATTAAAATGTAACCATAAATGAATCAGGAGTAAACATAGGATAATTATTTTATTTCCTTGGACTAGGAAAGGTCTTCCTATGACTCTAATCTAGAAGGCATAAAAGTAGTGATAGATTAATGCACATATATAAAATTGTACTCTTCTATTATGGAGAAAATCACAAGCAAACTCAAAAAGAAAAAAACAAAATTGCAACTCATATCCAGATAGAACTAATCTCTCAGACATAAGAGTTCCTAGAATCAATGAGAAAAAGCCAAACAAAACAGAAATGCAATTTAAAAAAAGAAAAATTGTCAAGAGTATGAATAAATAGTTCATTGAATGGAAAAATTAATGGTCTTTAAACATAAGAAAAGTTGATAAACATCCATGGTCTTATTATTTGCATTTTAACATATTTATTGAGATATAATTCATATATCACACAATTCAGCCATTTAAAGAATGCAATGAAATGTTTTAGCTTATTCACGGATATGTATCACTATCACCATAATTGATTTCAGAATATTCTCATTACCTCAAAAAGCAATCCTAAATATTTTCGTTATTATTCCCTATTCTGCTACTCACCAATTCTCCCTCACAGTTCTAAGCAACTACTTGCCTACTTTCCTACTCTATAAATTTGGCCATTTTACTTTCCTATGAATCGAATCATATAATACGTGATGTTACCATATAATATTTTGTCTCTTATTACAGGCTTCTTTCATTTAGCATAGTGTTTTCAAGGTTCCTTCATGTTTAAGCATGTGTTCAATACTTCATTTTTGTCTAAATAATATTTTATTAGCTGTATATACCACAATTTATTCATTTGTCCATTCATAGACATTATGTTGTATCCATCTTTTGGCTATTGTATGTAATGATACTATAAACATTTGTGTTCATATGTTTTTATTTCTCTTGATTATATAATTATAAATATAATATTAGATTACATGAGAACTCTGTTTATCATTTGAGAAATTGCCATCCTGTTTTCCAAAGTGGCTGCACAATTTCACATTTCCATAAGCAGTAACTGAGGGTTCTAGTTTTCCCACAACTGTGTCAATACTTGTTATTATCTAACTTTCTATTCTAGCCAGCCTAGTGGATATAACTTGGTATCTCACTGTGGTTTTTAATTTGCCTTTCCCTAATGATTATTGTCAGGCATCTTTTCTTTATTGGGGGGGAATTATTTCACCTTTATTTCTCTCACTATACAGGCGATATAGATATTTCATACATAACAAGGTTAAGTGACGTGTGCATGTTCCATGTAAAATGGAGACAGAATGAAGACTGCACATGTCTACTTCATTTAAGTGCAGGGATATTTCTTTAGTGCCATCATACCCTTCGCCAGATCTTCCTCCTGAGATTCATATAAGAAGTGCAAGAGCTCCTTCAGGTCCATAGCTGATGAGTGTTTATCCTTGTCGCATCTCAGTAATTTTTGTTTTATCTCCAGTGACATCTGGCAGCCAAAAGTGGTCTCCAATTCCTTGGCTCTCTTCTTGTCAGAGAGGCCAAAGAAGAAATGTTCCACTTGGATCAGGTTGGGGTTTTTGAGTCTTTCTTCTCTGGAATACAGCTGCCCAAGGCCAACGATCCAGGCGAATCTGTCCCTGTTCTCCTCCTCCTTCTCCCAGACATAGAATAGTGCTGCCAGAAACTGCTGGAAGGTGAGGTGGAGGAAGGAGTAGCAGCCTTCAGAGCCTCTGTCCTGGTGGAGGATGTCTCTGTCCAGGAACCTACAGGAGTTGGACTCTTGAACCCTGAGCCTACGCAAGTGTTCTCCATCAAACACAGATGTCTGTGCCCACAGGCCCTGCACAGCCAGGAGGCTCAGGGCCCACAGAGTGCCCTGAAGCTGTGCGCCCTGTGGAAACTGGACACAGAGGAAGCACAGGAATAGCACCATGTAGGTGTGGCAGAGGGGGGCCAGGCCCTTCCCCTTCTCCATCTGCAGCTTCAGACTCCTGCACACACCCCCAGTGCACTGCATGCACTGAACCCAGATGGAAAGGGCCCTGTTGCTTCTCATCAGCTCAAAGGCCACGGAGCTTCGTCCTCATCTCCAAACTGTCTCAGGAAATACCCCCTCCTGTCCTGCTCCAGGAACCCTTCCATCTTTACTTAGAGTGGGTGCTCCAACAGGAGCCAGAGCTCCCTCAGGGTCCCAGTCTGCGTGGTGACCAGCAGGGTGGCCTTGTGTACCATCTTTCTCTTCAGCAAACTCCCCAAGAGGATGGGTACCAGCTTCTGCTTCTCCCAATACCCGCAGATGTTATGGATCAGCACCCCAGGTGGGACTCTTAGCTCATCAAAGCCATCGACGATGACTAACAGGAATTTCTGTGCTTGGACTAGGATGTTTGGAGTGTAATCCTGCAAATCAGGCCAGTCCTTGAAAACCAGGTCTGCAAAACTGCTGGGGCCCACATGGCTGAGCTCCTTGCAGCTGAAGTAGAAACCCTATTTTAATATCTGACTGAGGTTGTCCTCCGTCCAGTCCAGCATTAACTTCTTTGCCAGGGTGATTTTCCCAAAGCCCACAGGACCATGCAGCACTACTGCTGGGGGGAACAGCCCTGGAGGCACCTTGGGGTTGCAGAATGGGATAAGCATCTTGTATCTCTGGGCAGCAACGTGGACTCCTTTGCTGTTTCCGGGCCAGTCCTTCCACATTTGCTGGAACTTCTTCTACAATATACTCCTGTAACTATCCTCTTTACCTGGCTTTTCTCCTTGCAAGACTTCTTTAGCTTCCCCCAGGTTCGTGACATCTTTCTCTATTTCTGTGAACTCTAGTGCTTCCTCTTCAAAACGCTCCAGTATTTCTTCCAGGTCTACAGATTTCAGTTCTTCTGTCCATATTATCCCAAATGATAGAGGCTTGTTTTCATAAAATGATTTCAAAGCTGCTTCTCTGAGTTTATCCTTTGCTCTCCCAGACAGATCTGTTCAGTTCATCTTTTCAGAGACCTGGATGGCTGCCATCCCTGCCCAGTAGCTGTGGCAGTGGCTGGGGAAGATCTCTGCCGTGTCTACCTCCGTGGGGTAACCGTCTGTAACTCCTTTACAGGGAGATTGTTCTGATCAGAGACTTGAACTTGCTCAACTCACCCTGGCTGAGCTGCTCCAAAAGACCCTGCAGGTTGAAATTCAGCTGTGCAGAAGATGCTATCTTGTCCTATGTGGGAGCTCTCCCAATGCCTGGCCCTACTCTTTGGCTATCACATCTTTCCATATACTAGTAAGTATATATTTTTATATCTTTTGGGGAGAAATATCAAAAGACCTTTTCTCATTTTAAAATTGAGTTAATTTTAACCCAATTTTTTATTGTTGAGTTGTAAGAGTTCTTTATAATATAGTCTAGGTCCCTTATTAGAGATACGATTTGCAAATATTTGCTCCTACTCTATCTTATCAGTTTAATGATGGTGTCCTTTAAGACACAAATGTTTTTTATCTTGGTGAAGTCAAATTTATCTATTTTTTTCTTGTTGCTTATGGTTTTGATGTCATGTCTAAGAATCTTTTCCAAGTCCCAGGTGATAAAGATTTACCCCTGTCCTTTACTATAAGAATATTATAGTTTTAACTCTTTACATTTAGGTCTTTGATCTGTTTCGAGTTTATTTTTGTATATGGTATGTGGTAGAAACCCAACTTAATTCTTTTGCATGTAGAAATCTACTTGTCTAAGCACTACTTATCGAAAGTCTATTCTTACCCCATTGTACGGTCTTGAAACCCTGTTGAAGGTCAGTTGACCATAGATGTACAAGCTCATTTTGGGACTCTCAATGCTGTTTTATTGAGTGATGTCTCTATCCTTGTGCCATATGACACCATCTTAATTGCTTGGTATTCAGTCATGAAATAAGGAAAGGTGAGTTGTCCTTGTTCGTTCTTAGTTTTCAAGATTGTCTTGGTTATAGTGGGTCTATGCGATACTAATTGAATTTTATCACTAGTTTGCCCATTTCTACATAAAGTAAGCTGAGATTCTGACACGGATTGTATTGAATCTTAGATCAGTTTGGGGAGTAGTGCCATCTTAACCATACAAATTAAGTCTTCCAATCTAGAAACATGAGATGCTTTCCACTTATTTAGATCTAATTTTTCTCGATAATGCCTTGTAATTTTTTCAGAGTATAAGTTTTCCTTCTTTTTGTTAAAATTTATTTTTAGGTATTCTTCTTGATATATTTCTAAAAGTAATTGTTTTAATTTCAATTTTAAATTGCTCATTACAACTCTGTATAATTATTTTTATGTATTGATCTTGTATCCTGAAATCTGGATGAACCCACTTAGTAGTTGTAATAGGTTTCTAGTGAATTTTTTAGTATTTCCCACATACAAGATTATGTCATCTGCTAATACAGATAGTTTCACTTCCATTCCAGTCCAGTTGCCTTTCTTTTCTTGTCTGGTTGTTAGGGCTAGCACCCTTAATGTAATGTTGTTCAGTCATGCTAAGAGCAGATAACATTGAGGTGGTCCTGATTTTAGGACAAAAGCGTTCATTTTTCCATTAAATATAATTTTGGCTATGAGTTTTCACAGATTACTTTTATCAGATTAAGGAAGCTCCCTTCTATTTCCAGTTGGGAATATATATCATGAAAATAGGTTGGGTTTTGTCAAATCCTTTTTCTATGCTTATTGATGTAATTATGTAATTTTTGTTTTTATTCTATTAATGTGATGAATTGATTTTCATGTGTTCAACCAACCTTGCCATCCTGGGATAAATCTCACTTGGTCATTGCGTACAATTCTTTTTATATGTTACTGTATTCAGTTTGCCTGTATTTTTTTGGAGTGCATATTTCAGGTTGAGTATAAATTTCCATGTACCCTAGAGAAGGCAGTCCTGAAAAATATAAACTATAAGAGCATTTGCTCTTTGACCTGGCTTTTCCACTTCTAGCATTTTTCTTACAGGTATGCCTGCTTGCATAGCATTATTTCTAAGAACAAAATACTTAATATCCTCATTAAGTTCTTTGAAACTGCAACCTTGAATGAAATGATATATAACAAAAACAATTTTATCATAGGCTAACTCATACAGGCAAGAGTTAAATTCCTATGGCATATTTCTGGTCACAACCATATCACCAAAGTTCTAAATAAAGACCAAACACTTCTAATATTAAACACTGAAACAAATTTGAGCTCTACATACATTTTTAAAAGATTAATAAAAACAAGTAAGATAATTTTTATCTACTTATTCCAATTCAGGGTTGTGAGTGGCCTCAGCCTATCTGGCAGCTCAGGGTGCCAAGTGGAAAGAAATCTTGGACAGGACACCATCCTATCATAAGTTACACTCACATGTACACATACACTCCCCCAGACTGTGAGCATTTAGACACTCCAATTAACCTAACATCTTTGGGATGTAGGAGGAACCTAGAGTACGGAGAAAATCCATGCAGATGTAGGTAGAACCTGCCAACATGCAAACTCCATATAGATTGTGGCCCCGGTTTGGAATTTTTTTTTTTTCATCATCAATATTGTAACAAAATGATGTTGAAAAAATGTTATTTGAGGATCTGCTGTATTGAAAATAAAATAATGCAAGAGGCTAAAAAGAGGATGAAGAGTGGTTTACATAGTGATATATAAAGAGGTCCATGATATTTTTCAGTTAAAAAAAAAAAAGGCCCATGTTAACTTCTGTGGGAGAAATGGGAGGTGGGCTCTAAATTATATTTGTTTGGATTTTCATTTCCAGAGGAAACTCTGGAAAGATATTTTAAAAATCAGGAAAAGTAGAAATCACTACAGAACATGGTAGATACAGATGGGAATGGAAAGGAGGTGTTCACAGTGCTTCTTTGATAGTTATACATTTTAAACCACACATATGTATTACTAGCATTAAATAATTCCTATTTCAAAAAGAATCAAAACATAGGAGTTTTACCAAGATAAAGTCATTGGGTAGGAAGTGGTTCTTGGTATGATCAAGTTCAAATCTTTTTTTGGTGGGGGACGGAGTCTCACTCTATCACCCCAAATGGAGTGCCGTGGCACACTCTCGGCTCACTGCCACCTCCACCTTTTGTGTTCAAGTAGTTCTCCTGCCTCAGCCTCCCAAGTAGGTGGGATTACAGGCACCTGCCACCATGCCCAGGTAATTTTTTGTATTTTTTAGTAAACATGGGATTTAACCATGTTTACCAGGCTGGTTCTGAACTCCTGACCTCAGGTGATCCACCCACCTTGGCCTTCCAAAGTGCTAGGATTACAGGCGTGAACCACCGCACCTGGCCAAATTCAAATCTTTGAATTGAGATGAAGAAACAAAGGTCAAGCTAGGAAAAAGGATTTGCCCCAGGACACATGGCAAGTTCTTGGCAGAACTAGGATAAAGATTCATATGTTCCAATTCAAAATCAGGTCTCTTCCCACTTCTGTGTATCTGCTTTTCACTTTAGGAAATCCTGTATCTTACTTTTACTATGTATTATGGGAAGGGAGCATCATGCTTAAAACTAATATACTCAGAGTCCTCTCTTCCCAGTGGTGCCCTGGGTCACCCGGAGTATGTGTCCTACTTGGTAGCAGCCTCCATATTATCCTAATGAAGACATGGCAGTTCTACATGCCAGAAACCCTTTATTAAAAATTTACAAAACTGGGCCACAAATGTTCACATTATGCAATGTTTTCTTCTTACAACCACTTTAATGTTTTTCTTTTTAATATTTTTTCTCTTTTCTATGAGTATTTCTCTCTCTCTACGCACCTGTCCACCTTGATGGTAGCACAAGCACTATAATCTGATTTATATTCTCAGCAACTGCAAAAATAGCCTATTGCTCTAGAGATAATGGGGATGATGTCTAAGTTACTGATTACTATATCAGAGATAACTACAGAGAGCAAGATTTCATTCAGGCAAGTTAAAGCATTTTCTACAGACGTTTCTTAATATATTGGCCATAGATCCTTCTCAAAATGTATTCAATGGGCATAATTTTTTTTATGCCTAGTCTCTCTTTGTGACTCTCCCCTCCTGCCCATTCTCAATCACCAAGTTTCAAAAATTCTTGCTGACTCCACCAGCCACTGTATTGGGCATATGATTCAGATGTGACCACAGAGCATATGCTACCCCTTCAATCAAGTATTTGGATCAGAGATAGGCACACAACCGAGACTGGGACAATGAAAATGCATGGAACTTTGCTGGCACTATCAGGAAAAGCCTCACTTTCTGTTGGGTTTGCTAAACGGAATGAGTAAAAGTCTAGAGCTTCCAGTAGTCAACTCTGCTCCCACACCCAAAGAGACCAAATGAAAATCAACAGAGAAATCAAAGTCTAGGAGAAAGGCTGTCAAAGACAATGTTTGAGCCCCTGAATCTAGTTATATCTAAAATTTCATCCCTTGATTCCTCATTCTATGAAAAAAAAAAAATAGTAGTCTTCTCTGTTTGGTGGCTATTTGGGTTTGATTTGAGTTAATCTTATAAAATACTGATATATATATTTTCTTAGCTGTAATGCTCTACCAATTATACAGTATGTGTTTTTTATTTTATCCAATAGAATCTCCATGAAAATGGAAAATTTATATTAAATAAGCAGATGTTTAGCATGGTATGTTTCCTACTTTAATCCTAAATTCTCTGACGCACTTAGAAGGTTTTTAATAGATGAATAGTATTCTACAGGAAAGAAAAGTGAACACTAAAATAACAATGTTTATAATCCTTCCTACAAGTTATAAAGCACTATCATAATGCTACCTTCACCCTTTTCCCTCATAACAAGCTTTTCAGATGGACAGTGTGTTATAATTACATTTTGAAAATGAACAAAGAAAAGTTTCAAGTGCCATAATTTATCCAAAATCACAGAGCTAAGGAAGGAAAGAATTGAACACAATAATCTCAAATTTTTCTTTGTGTTTCCATTATGCCACACTGACTTAGATAAAGACAAACAAAATGCAACTATTAAGCTGAAGCATTTAATCTAAATTGCAACTTTTCAGTTTCACATAGGTTTATGAAATCATATGGATTTCCCCTTGTACATTAATCTTTCTGTTCCACTTTCCCTCTCCCAGTCCTGATCAGAAAAATCTGTGCTCACATTTTACAGATACTTATTTTGCTCACTAAATTTAAAAACAATTTTCAAAATGTATTATTTATAAAGACTATAAGAGAAAACCTTTTTTGTTCATAAGAATAAAGTAAACAACCCTTACAGAGCTGCTTGAGGCTGCTTAAGGTAATTTAATTTGACTAAAATACAGGCTTGATGCACTTATAAGCCCTGTGAAATTATGCAAGACTATTTTAGATAAAGATGAAGAAAGTTATAAACAAGAATAAGGCACAGCCTTATACTGGAGAAGAAAAGGGGGAGAGCATAGTGGGTAGGGGGATATGGTGCATTTCTCAGGATTCAGAATTACAAACCACAAAATTCTTTTTATTTATGGAAAAAAAATTCTGCTTTGCTCAAAATACACCTGAGCTGGGAGTCAGGGTTGAAAGATGTGCAACCAAGAGCAAGATTCAGGGACTACTCCTGCAGACCACGCCGTTTCTGCCAATGCAGACAGGTACTGAGGCTGCACCACGTGCTGGATGCCGACATTTCTAACATGACTATCCCCCAAAGCCACATTCCTCAGCCACCAGGTTTGCCTGATGCAGCTTCCACGAGGGTGATTACTTCCTCACATTCTCTCTTCTGAATCAGTTTTCTTTTTTCTTTTTTTTTTTTTTGTAGTATAATTTAAAGTCACATTGTTTTGTTTATTTTGTTCAGGACGTCTTTGGCTGTTCTAGGTCTGTTGTGGTTCCATATAAGTTTTAGGATAATTTTTTCTACTTCTGTGAAGAATGTAATTGATATTTGATAGGGATCACATTAAGTCTGTAGACTGCTTTGGGTAGTATGAACATGTAAACAATATTGATTCTTCCAATCCATGAACATGTAATATCTTTCCATTGATTTGTGTCCTCTTCACTTTCTTTCTCTCTTTCTTTCTCTTTCTTCTCTCCCTCTTTCCCTCCCTCCCTCCCTCCCTCCCTTCCTTCCTTCCTTCCTTCCTTCCCTAAACAAAGTTTTCTAAGGATGTTTCTGGTTGGGAATATCTAGGTCACATGCCTCTATCCCTGCTTCAAAAAAGGCTGGGAGGACAAATTTCTGAATTCTGCATTAAGAATAGGGACACAATAAAATTGAGGAAAATCCTCAAACATAGAAAAGATATTAAAAATCTTCTGACATTGTATAAGCTTACACATGTCTACCAGATACGTTAGAGGACATACAAAGGGGAACGAAGGTTTTTATTAGGAAAATTACTTTTTTAAATAGGGAAGATTCTTCTGATGGAAGAAGCAGGAGAGAGAGTTGGAGATAATGGTTTTTCAGAAAGACTATTTTAAGCAGACATCAGGCAGAAAAGGCATACTCCACACTCCCCATTATTCTAACTTTTTCACAAGAGGCTCACACTTTCCTTAGCTCCCTACTTCATGGGTAGCCCAGACAAACTGTTATAATTATGCAGTAAATATAACTTTAGAAGGTTTCAAGTCAGTTTCATAGAAAAAAGTAACAGTAAAATATTAAATTGTCCTACTATGACCTCACACATCAAACTCAACTGAATCCAATTATACTGAAAGCATTTCAAATACACAGAAAAAAATGTAAGAAAAACATCTAAAAATGATGAAGCAAGTGAAGCCTGTTCAACTTCAACCTTTTGAAGGGATTTCCCCAAAGTGCTGAATAATTATAACCCTGAGCTGATATAAAGCTAGTTCTAAAGGAAATCTTTCATTCCTGCTTTAAACGTATGACAGGCATAGCATTAGAGAAATGGACCAGCTTCTACCAAAGGAGAATCATGTTCTATAATTAGAATGTCCACCAGAGAGGTATAACACCATGCCATAGAACACGATTCCTGGGCAGCACTCACATACTCCAGCCTGTGCCTTCACAAGGAAATAGCAAAGTTCCAGAAGACTCTTCTTGCAGCCAGCTCCCAGTGTATGTTTAACTTTTTCTATTTGCACTTAAGCGAGACAATAGGAAAATAGTCTTTACTCCTGCTTTCTAGAGGTTAAACATCATCTATACAATAATTCTACTATTTTATGAAATTTATTCCATTAAAAATACTACCAGCTATTACTATTTGCAGTAGAATACTATGTAGGTTATAATTTTGTCTGTAGAGAAATGCATGATACTAAATAGCTTTCATGTGATATCAGTTATAATTTTGAATGCGTGAAAAAATAATCTTGAAGGATATGCCAAATTTTAACAATGGTGAGCTTCAGGTGTTTAAATTTCATTTTAGTTAGGTGGTTTTTAATTGAACTTTTACTTTCTGTTCATCTATACCATTCTTAATGTTTTAAACAATCTATAAAGCGCACACACACACACACACACACACACACACAAACACATACACAAAGCATTTATAATCAGAAAAATAATAATGAAGACTTACTAGGTTGTCAAAGTCACAATTACTAGCATGCCTGATAACTTATTTATATCTTGAATACAAAAACTCCAAAGAAAATTATTTTCTAAATAATACTTTTTAAATTAACCACTTGGGACATTGAACTTTCTAAACTGAACTCCTTCCTTATTGAAAAAGAAAGAACAAGAGAATTAAGTACTAGTTGACTTCATCTCAAATACTCAAATCAACGTCATGAACGTCTACTGTAGATCCCCGGGGGCCTAACATTGTTTACTGCAGTATTTAATGACTTTAGACTGCCCTGTTTTTTTAATAAAGTAGTGTTTTGAGCTCTTTTATCTACATATTGTCTGTTCCTTGGCATTTTTGTGAGGTTGTGTAGCTTTGAACATCATTCTCTAATGCTGGCAATGCCATCTCTTGCCTTCATTCTTGCCATCACTCTCTCCTTATTGGTAGAAATTGAGTGGAAAGAGCAGACATTTGGCAACACAAAGGCTACATTCAAATTCAGATATAAGCAGGTATTAATGGTCATCAACTAATCATTTAACCTCACTTAGAATTTCTGTTTCCTTATCTCTAAAGTGGGCAGGGAGATAATAATAGTACCCAATGTGGCTGTTAAAAAAATATGGTTGTTAAATTAGTTTGAACATATGAAAGCAGTTTTCAAATTGTAAAGCCATACACAAATAATTTTAATCTTTGCAATTCTAAAGTTCTTTGTTTTGATCAGCTATGGCCTTGAAAGCCAGATAAATATATTAAGCAGCATAATTAAGAGTAAGAATAATATATGGTAAATGAGCTTTAAATATTGTCAGAGGTCTGAATTGAACCAAAAAAAGAAAGTTTCATCTAGTCAAAGACATGTATTTTTCCACAACTTTAACATTTCTAAACTGGAACATGTTGAAGTGATGTCACCAAGATGGCAGAGTAGAAGGTAACCCACTCATATGCCTCCACAGCAACCAGAATTCTGTATGTCTTTACAGTCAAAAGTCTCTTTTCAGGAGCCTCAGGATTCAAGTGGGAATTTGTGAAACCTTATTGAAGCCTAAGACTTATTAGGCTTGTTTTGAGTATGCAGACCAACACCCAGGTGGCTGATCTGCCCCACCAAGCTTGTTTTCTGGTTCATAGCCAAGTCTCTCAAGGAGTTTAGCTAAAGCTCCATTTGTTCTTGAGCCTGTAACCAAAACCATCTGCCAAAAGGTCCAGAAGGAATCCTGCACACTAGGGCCTTGGTAAAAAGGCTCACCTGCCTGCTGACATTGGTCACAGCAGTGAATCTGAAAGTTACCTTGTGATACTGTTCTATCCTTCCTCAGCTGATCTCCTAGCTCTGAGCAAGGACCCAGAGGAAGACTCATCCATATCCCCCAGCCTGGGAGCCTAAGCCTCACAGATGAGCATGCCAATCTCTAACCCACAGCAGGTCCCAAGGGGACCTAGCCTCAGCTTTTGCCTCTCTCACTGTAGTTGGGGAACTATCCCATCTGTGCTGAGACCTGTTGGGAGAAACTTACCTGTCTGAGCCAGTGAGACCAGGATTTTAAGCCTCTTTCCCACAGCAGATCCCAAGGGGATCCAGTCTCAACTCCAGCACCTTTTGCAGCAGGGAATTATCTTATCTATTCAAGAACTTGCTGAGTGACACACATTCTTCCAGCCAAGACTAGGCTTTCCAGCATCTGTCCCACAACAAACACCAACGGGACTCACTGTAAGCATTAGTCCCTCTTGCTGCAGTCAGGAAACTATCTCATCTGTACAGATGGAAGATGCATGCCCATCTAAGTCAATGTAACATGCAGATTAGCCTTCATTCCACAGTAGATCCTGAGGGGGCCCAGTCTCATCTCTGGTCCCTCCTGTTGTAGTAATGGAACTACCCTCACTTGGGCAAGGACCTGCTGAGTGACAGTCACCTGTCTAGGCCAATGAGACAGGCCCATCAACAGAAGCTGAAGGAGCCCAGGCTCAACTCTAGTCAGGGACTCATCCACTTGTGCATATGCCTGCTGTGAAAAACATTCACCTGGGCCACTGGGGACTATCTTCTGAACTCAAACTCCCAACCAACATTCCCAGAGAGCCTTAGTAGCTTCCTTAGGTCTTCCCCAAGTCCCTCTGGGCTGAAAAGGAACATTAATCTGAGAACTTTTTGCAAGACTGACAGCAAGCCTGGGCTTAGACCTTCCTCTAATGCCACGATGACCACAGTGATCTCAGGCTCAGGGAACACAGTTAGTCAACTTAGAACTATTGGAAGGCCTTCTGAAGAAAGGCAGGTACAAACAAAGCCAGACTGTGAAAACTAAAATACTTAATCCTTCAACATAAAAACATTGTCAGACATCTGAAAGCATCAGAAACACACAAGGAAAATATAACACTACAAATGGACAAAATAAGGTACCAGAGAATGACCCTAAATTGATGGAGATATGTGATCATTCAGGCAAATAATTCAAAATAGCGGTTTCAGGAAGCTCAGCAAACCAGGAAAACACAGAGAATCCCAATTAAGAAATGTATCAGAGGTTTTTAATAGAGAAGTTGAAGTGGTAATTTTAAAAACTGAACAAATATTGGTGCTTAAAAGTACAGTAAATGAAATGAAAAATGCAATAGATATCAACAGCAGAATTGATCAAATGGAAGAATCAGCAAGCTCCAAGACAGACTATTGAAAATATGCAACCAGAAGAGAAAAAAAATAATATACTCAGGAGGTTGAGGTGAGAAGACAGCTTGAGCCAGGAAAGTCAAGGCTACAGTGAGCTGTGATCACACCACTGCATTGTAGCCTCAGTAACAGAATGAGATCTGCTCCCCTCCCACCGCCCAAAAAATAGCCTATTAGAAAAATAATTATTCTTTCTGAACTTTATACAAATAATCAGGCCAAGAATAATAAATGAATTGGTCTTACCATAATTTGTCTTCAGGAAAAACAGAAGACTGGAGAGAGAAAAATTTTATTCTAAAAACTATGATATACCTGTTATAAATTCTAATCTCATCAGTTATTTTTGAGTTTTTTCTGTAATTTAGACTGTCTCTGCTTATTCCTGTGAATCAACCGGTGATCTCTGATTGCAGCTCAGAAGAAACAAGAGGAATGGGTAATGTGAAAATCAATATTCTAATTCTGGGCACATATTGGATTGGCTAGCATCTCTATGTAAGCTTGTGTTCCAATAGTTTTCCTGTTCACAGAAAGCCTTCTTATTTAGTTCACTTGGGAGAATTTTAATTATTTTGCTTTACTGTTGTGGAACATATTGCCATTGTACTCTTTATGTAGAAATGCAGGAAAAGCGCACTCAATGTTTTCTTAAACAGTTATTAATCTTCCAGAAATCACCTTTTGTCAGAACTCAAGAATTATGAGTGGCCTTCCACATACCGATACTTTCTGACTAAGCTCCTCTCTACCCTGAATACATGAAATCTTAGTAGTTAGACAGGAACATCACCCCTATTCAGCCTAAAGAATTTACAGAAGAGGGATCTTTGTCCTTCTACAACTCTTAGGATTAAGGGTTTCCTTGTAAAAGGAAGGAGGGAAAGGTCAGAGGCATTGGAACCATAGCAACTTCATCTTGAATAGGGGCTAGGGAAATAAGGCTGAGAACTACTGTGCTGCATTCCTAGGAGGCTAAGGTATTCTAAGTCATAGAATGACATAGGATGTCAGCACAAGGTACAGGTTACAAAGACCTTGCTGATAAAACAGGTTGTGATAAAGAAGTTGGCCAAAACCCACCAAAAACAAGATGATGGTCATCCTCACTGCTTGTTATATGCTAATTATAATGTATTAGCATGCTAAAAGACACTCCTACCAGCACCATGACAGTTTACAAATGCTATGGCAACATCAGGAAGTTACCCTATATCACCCCTTTCCCGGAAAACTCATGAATAATCTTCCCCTTGTTTAGCATATAACCAAGAAATGACCATAAAAGCGGCCAGCCAGCAGCCCTCAGGGCTGCTCTGACTATGGAGTAGTCATCCTTTATCCGTTTACCTTATTAATAAACTTACTTTCACTTAAAAAAAAGTTTTTTAAACACGTGAAAATGGAAACAACATACTAAAACCTGTGGTATACAACAAAAGCAGTACTAACAGGGAATTTTTTAGCAATAAATGCCTATATCAAAAAAATAGAAAATTTTCCAATAAACAACCAATTGTTAAACCTCAAGTAACTAGAAAGGCAAGAACAAACTAAACTCAAAATTAGTAGAAGAAAAGCAGTAATAAAGATCAGAGCAGGGCCAAACACAGTGGCTCATGCCTGTAATCTCAGTAATTTGAGAGGCCAAAGCAGGCAGATCACTTGAGGCCAGGAGTTTGAGACCAGCCTGGCTAACATGGTGGAACCCTGACTCAACTCTAAAAAATACAAAAAAATTAGCTAGGCATGGTGGCGCACACCTGTAATCCCAGCTACTCAGGAGGCTGAGGTAGGAGAATCGCTTGAACCTGGGAGGCAGCAGTGAGCCAAAAATAAGCCACTGTACTCCAGCCTAGGCAGCAGAATGAGACTCCANAAAAAAAAAAAATTAGAACAGAAATAAATAAGAGACTAAAAATTATACAAAAGATCAATAAAATAAAATATTGTTATTTTGAAAAAGATAAACAAAACTGACAAAACTTTAGTTAGACCAACTAAGAAAAAAGTTAGAAAACCCAAATAAGTGAAATCAGAAGTGAAAAAGAAAACATTAAAACTGATACCACAGAAATACAAAGGATCATTACAGACTACAATGAACAACTTTATACCAACAAATTGGAAATCCTCGAAGAAATTAACAAATTCCTGAATACATATAACCTACCAAGATTGAACCATGAAGAAATAGAAAACCTGGACAGACTAATAATGAACAAGATTAAAGAAGTATTAAAAATAACCCCATCAAAGAAAGACACAGGACCTGATGGATTCACTGCTGAATCTTAGCAAACATTTGCAGAAGAACTAATATCAATTCTATTCAAATTATCTCCCAAAATTGTAGAAGAGAGAATACTTCCAAACTCATCATATGAGGCCATCATTACCTTGTCACCAAAACCAGACAAGGACACAACAACAGCAACAAAAGAAACAACAGACCAATATTCCTGATTAACATAGATATAAAAATCCTCAACAAAATACTAGCAAATAAAATTTAGCAACACATTAAAAATAGCATTCACTTTAATCAAGTGAAATTTTTCTCAGGAATGTAAGAATGATTCAACATAGGCAAATTAATCAATGTGTTACATCTCATCAACAGAATGAAGGACAAAATAAATGATCATTTCAATTATTGCTGAAAAAGCATTTTATAAAATTCAAATATCACTTTATAATTTTAAAAATCTCAAGAAATGAAAAAATATTACATGCTCATGGATTGGACAAATTAATATTGTTTAAACTGTCTATACTACCCAAAGCAACCTACAGATTCAATGCAATTTCTAACAAAATACCAATGGTATTCTTCACAGATAATAATCCTAAAATTCATATGGAATCAAAAAGGCACTGTATAGCTAAAGCAATTCTAAGCAAGTAGAACAAATCTTTAGGCATTACATTACCAGAT
Source organism: Cebus imitator (assembly GCF_001604975.1). NCBI lineage: Eukaryota > Metazoa > Chordata > Mammalia > Primates > Cebidae > Cebus > Cebus imitator. The sequence goes on along the minus strand of NW_016107358.1, from coordinate 775,169 downwards.
TTCAAACTGTACCATAAAACTATACTAACCAAAACAATATGGTACTATTTATGATATTGACATAAAAACAGACACATAGAATAATGGAACAGAGTAGAGACACCAGAAGTAAATCTATACACTTACAGCCAACTCATTTTTGGCAAAAGTGACAGGAATGTATATTTGAGAAAAGACAGTATCTTTAATAAATACTGCTGGGAAAATTACATAACCATGTACAAAATAATGAAACTAAATCCCCAACTTTCACTATATATAAAAATCAAGTCAAAATGGATTAAAGACTTAAATTTAAGCCCTGAAATTATAAAACTACTAGAAGAAAATATTGGGGGAAACAACATAGCACATTGGCCTGGGCAAAGATTTTTTTGGGGTAAGACCACAAAAGCACAAATAAGAAAAGCAAAAATAAACACATGGAATTACATTAAGCTAAAAAGCTTCTGCAAAACAGACTATGGAATGGAAGAAATTTTTTGCCAACTATCCATCTGATAAGGAATTAATAAGCAAAATACATAAGTAATTTAAACAACTCAGTAGCAGAATGATAATAGTCTTATATTAAAATATTGGCAAAAGACCTGAATAGACATTTCTCAAAAGAAGATATACAAACAACCAACAAGTAAATGAGAAATGCTCAATATCATTGATCATCTGGGGAACGCAAATCAAAGTCACAATGAGATATCATCTCACTCCAGTTAGAATAGCTGCCATCAAAACAACAACAGATAACAAATGCTGGTGAGGATATGGAGTAAAGGGAGTGCTTGTACACTTTTGCTAGGAATGTGAAATAATACAGTCATTATGGAAAACAACATAGAAGTTCCTCAAAAAGTTAAAAATAGAACTACCACATGATCCAGCAATCCCACTGCTGTGTATATATCCAAAAGAAAGGAAAGAGTTTATTGAAGAGGTACCTGTACTCCCATGTTTGTTGCAGCACTGTTCATAATAGCAAAGATGTGGAATCAACCTACGTGCCCATAAACAGATGAGTGAATAAAGAAACTTTAGTGTATATACACAATAAAATACTATTCGGTCATAAGAAAGAATAAAATCCTGTCATTTACATGGAACTCTAATTCATTATACAAAGGGAAATAAGCCAGGCACAGAAACACAAATATCACATGGTCCCACTCATATGCAGGAGCTAAGAAAGTGGAATTCATAGAGGTAGAGAGTACAGCAGTGGTTACCAGAGGCTGGGAAGAAAATAGTAAGATGAAGAGAAGTTGCTTAGTATGTACAAAAATATAATTAGTTAGAAAAAAATAAGTTCTGGTATTTGATAGTATAATAGGAAAATTATAGTTAAAAATAATTTACTGGCCGGGCGCGGTGGCTCAAGCCTGTAATCCCAGCACTTTGGGAGGCCGAGGCGGGTGGATCACGAGGTCAAGAGATCGAGACCATCCTGGTCAAC
>NW_016107358.1:749696-773504 GCF_001604975.1 Cebus imitator | reverse complement strand
AAAAAAAAAAAAAAAAAAAAAAATTACTGTATATTTCAAAATAGATACAAAAGAAGAATTGTAATTTTCCCAACACAAAGAGAAAAAGATAAATGTTAGAGGAGATATATGTCAAAATTATCCTGATTTTATCATTACGCATTATAAATTCCTATATCAAAATATCACATGTGCCCTATTAAAAATATATATCAATTAAAAAGTACAATAAAATAAAATTGGAATGTGTCTAAAACTGATGGTGTCTTATAATTGCTGTGGCCTGGTGGCAGCTGTAATGTCATTGCCTGCTCGAATGCAAATATCAAAAGCAACATCCTCAAAACTTGCAAAATGGGTATCCACAGCTTGGAAGAAAGTCCCAGATCAATGAGTGAAGCATTATTTGAAATAATGCTGTGACATCAATTTTCCAAATGGTACAAAGGATGATATGAGAAATGGTAGGGATGTGGATGGCTGAGTTCAAACATGATCCAGAAAATGTAAACAATTAGTTATGTTCATTTTAAAGGTATGCATAAAATGGACATATAATTTTACAAACTGTCAAAAATGACTTATAAAGCTCTTCCAGTCTGTATAAAATACAATGCAAATTTATATGAAAACATTATCATTTTACTGGCAGCATTTTTCTCTCGTTTATATCAACAATAATCATCAATCTGACAATCAGTGGCATCTTAGAAACAATGAAATAGCTAAATGTCTAGTTGGTTTTGTTTGTTTTATCATTTTTTAAAAATCGTGTTATCCTGAATACTTCAGCATACTCTCCTAAAAATAAAGACATTCCCCTATGAAATTGTGATAATCTTATCATATCTCAAAAGCTGAGCGCTACTGCCATAATGTCATCCAACATCCAGCCCATGTTCAAATGCCTCCAATTGTTCAAAAAGGTCTTTCATATGTTTAAACCAATATTCAGTCAAGTCTCCTGCATTGTATTTGACAAAAATTGTTCTTATTAGCACTGTGTAATAACAACTCAGTAGAGACAAATTTATTTTATCCCTCCCCCTGAATCTTTCTTCATCTTGTTTTTTATTTTATGGAACTCATTTAAGGTAAGGAATATTTAGCAGCCTTATATATATTAAAAAAAAAAAAAAAAAAAAAAAAAAAAAGGAAGGATGAAGAAAGAAGAAAAGGAAGAAGGGAGAAGGAAGAAGAAGAAGAAAGAAAGCACTGCTCATTTGGCATCCGTATTTTCTTTTACTGAGTTTTTTAATCCTTCTGAGGTAAAATTAAATGAAAGGCCATTTCAAGCAACTTTGGTTTGCAGCAGGACCAGGTTGTTCTTAATGCACCAATTAAATTCCTCTCTGGGGTAATGTACTTATGTACAGGAGAGGTCCCAGATATCTGAACATGGGTTGCCTTTTGATAGCTCAGTATACTATTCTCTGAGTGTTAGGGGTTTGGGTAATTTTGAGTAACCTCCTTATTTTTATGAAATATCCAAATCTTCCTGTTGCCACTTTGAAAATAGCTCCCTCCACATTTCCTTTAGATTGGAGTTGGTGCTTTGAACATGATGTTCATATCTCTGGAAAGAACAGCCTTTCTTGATGAATAAAAATATTCCTCTTCAAAAAAGAACTTGCTGTTCCATTATTATATAAAATGTTTCAGTGCTGGTGTGAAAAGAATGTATAGACTTGTGGGTAGTGTATGGACTAAAAAACAAAACAAATTGAGTGTTCCAGATAGGAAGTGAGCACTGCATATTTTTATTGTGATTCTCATTTATCTTAGAGCGAAATAAAATGAGATGGGCGGGTGGTAAATGAACTTTAAAAACCATATAGTCTCATACCTAATGTAAAGTATAATAATACTTTATTGAAATTGCCTGGCAACCCTAGCTAAGTGAGTTGTATGTTTCTATTTTAAGTTTTTCAGAATGAATTTTTTTTTTTTTTTTTCTTCTAGTTCTATGTAGGGCTTTCTGTAAGATGTCTAAAGAGTAGAATTCTACATGAGTAAAGTTTTACTGCTTATATTTTTTTAAAAAAAAGAATGGTAATAACTGCGGCGATAATTTTGTTAATTAGCTGAATTTAATCATTTCACATTTTAAACATATATCAAAACATCACATTGAACACCATAAATACATGCAACTATTATTTGTAAATTAAAAATAAAATTAAGAAAGAAAAAAATATATATTGGGAGGCCGAGGTGGGTGGATCACGAGGTCAAGAGATCAAGACCATCCTGGTCAGCATGGTGAAACCCCGTCTCTACTAAAAATACAAAAAATTAGCTGGGCATTTTGGTGTGTGCCTGTAATCCTAGCTACTCAGGAGGCTGAGGCAGGAGAATTGCCTGAACCCAGGAGGCGGAGGTTGCGGTGAGCCGAGATCGCGCCATTGCACTCCAGCCTGGGTAACAAGAGCGAAACTCCGTCTCAAAAAAAAAAAAAAGAAAAAGAAAAAAAAAGAAAACAATATATTCCTTTTTCAGCTTCTATGAGCAATAAACTAACCAGAAATATATAATACAGGGTGATTTCTGATCACTGATTTAGTATGACACCTCTATTATGTAGATTCACTTAAGTCAACTATTTTCACGATGAATAGGTCTTAATTTCCACACAACTGACATGTCATTAAATATAATAAAAAACAATTTCTGTTAACAAACATCTTGCCTTTCTTCTGTTTCTATTATACTCCTAAATGGAAAAAAAATTATTCAAAAATGTGATCTTGAAATAGAAGATTTCTAGATAATATGTCTATGAGTTATTATCACTGCCTAAGCATGGGGCATCTCAATGAATAAGACAGGTCAAGCCCATTTCTATTTTTTCAGGTTTGCAGTTGCAGAATTTTAAAAATGCCAAAATATGGTTATGAAACTGATCTATGTTAAAGATTTACATTTAACAAATTCTTGTGTTCTAGAAAATTCAATGGGACATGTGACCTATCTTGGAGACAATTTCAAAAATATGTTTTTGAAGCCCAACACTATGAAACACCCTAGACGCTCAACTTCCAGTCTCTTAATAAGCTGTGCTAATCATACATTCACTTCCTTAAATACATAGACTTTTGATACCTCTATATCTTCACCTCCTGTAAACTATTTGTTGTAATTCACTCATCATGTTTGTATGTAAACATGTACCATGGTAAAGTACCAAACGTTGACATCTACAGCAATTTAAAAAAATTGAAAAAAAAATGTGTCAGAATATTATGCTACACAACTTTTGCTAGGGAAAATAATTTTCTGTGTTAAGCATAGCATTTTAATTCCACAGAGACCATGAAAAAATATGTGCAAATAAATTAGTTTTAAAATCCACAGACATATTGATATTTCATCATTTTTTTAATTTACAAAGAAAATTTTTCTTTTTCTTTATTATTACACTTTAAGTTCTGGGGTGCAGATCGTGCAGATTTGGTACATAGGTATACACATGCCATGGTGATGGTTTGCTGCATCCATTGCCCCGTCATCTACGTTAGGTAAAGGAATAAGTTCCCTCAGTTCCCTGATTTTTACCCATCTCTGTCCATCAATAAACATATCTCTATTTCCACTCATTCTTATCATCTCTCTCCAGTATCACAATAAGGTTTATCTTATATCAAGTCCCCACATAATCCTTCCAACTGTGCTTTAAATCTTACTCTCTTCTTCCTTGGAGACCTCACAAGATCCTCTTCTTTTGGTATTTTCAACAGCTCCCTTTGCTACTTTCTTTCCCGTCACATAGAAATAAACATAAATCTCGCTTTCATTTAAAAAAAAAAAAAGCTGTAATTTCGGGGTCTCCCAGCCATCAACTAATTGTCCTGATTTCCCCTTAACTAATTTTTAAATAGGTAATCTACACTTTCTCCTTCTCTTTCTGCTCTCACCCTAGAGCTGTAAAATTACTGTATCTTTCTAGGGAAATTGTTCTCACAGGTTGAGCAGTTATTTCATTATTTCTAATAAAATGAACACTTGTCAGCCTTGATTTTACTTTATGAATATGTAGACATCTGGACCAAATTTTATTGAAATTGTCTCCTGTAAGGCTTCTATAATATCATTCTTGCCTGTTTTTCCATCAGTATCTGTGGTCATTTTTCAACCTCCTTCACGATTCAATTTCTTTCAGTTAAGTGAAGGTATTTCTCAGAGTTCCATCTTTGTTCTTCCTTTCATTTCATTGTATTCTGTTTCCCTGGGTGGCACCATCGACTCTTATAATTTCAAATATACTGTACTGATGAAGCACAGATCTATGTTTCTAACCTTGATGGCTAAATGCCCTTTATGCTTTTCGGTCTACTTATTTCAGGGTGACAAAATCACTCAGTACTTTACTACCATATCTCCTCCGTTATCAATGAGTGGAACCACCACCTTTCCTAACCCAGAACACAGAAATTATGCTCAACTCTTCCCATTCCCTTGTTTTTCACAAATCACTGAGTCCTCATGAGGCTACCCACAGATGGTCTCTTTGATCTGTCAGATGCTCTTCACCTGCACAGCTCCTGATGCTTCCCAACCCTGCCACTTATATCAGTAACTTAGCTCCTCTCCCTGCCCCCGGCTTCATTGCCTTCAATATTTTCACCACAAAAATAAAAAGATGATCCTTCTAAAATGCAGAGCCAGTCAAGCTATTTCCCATTTCCTCCCATGCTTAAAACAGGCCATTGAATTCCCCATCTTCAGAATAAAATATCGACTCCTGAGCTTGGCCCTCCACAGTCTGTCACTGCCGATTCCTACAGCCTCATCTTACGAAATTTGCCTTGTAGCCCACATTTTAGTCATACTGAAATGCATATACTGAGTACTGACATTTCAATCAGATTGAAATGAATGTTTTGAATGAATTTCTGGGGAAAAATATGCTCTTTTAAACATTTGCACTTCTGCACATCCTCCTCATTTGACTCAGCTTGAACATCACCCAGGAAGCTGTGCCTGTTTTCTCTTAAGGGACTGAGAAAATTCTCTGTTTGTGTATTCTCATACAACCACATCGAACTAATCTCAGCTACAACATCATTTTATTATTTTATATAGTCAAATATGTGTTCCCTAGACAGCTAGGTTCGATGTTCCTTGAGGTTGTGGAGCATATTTTCTTCTTCCTACCCACATTGTCTTTTGCAATGTCTGGCACATATTTGTAGTCTATCAATGTCGAATGAATGAACTCAAGCAGTACTTACTAGTACTCTTTTGTGGTTAGTAATGTGATGAAGCATGCATGTGATCTAATTTAAACCTAAAAGTGTTTCACCTTGTATAGATGCATAGAGAGATGTAGAAACAGAAAACAAATCACAAATCTCTTAAGATGGTCTTTTTATTGTAGACACTAACATCCTTGTCCTTAATTTTACATGTGTGCCCACACAAACACACAATGTTTCTCATTCTGTAGAAATACAAAATGCTCTGTTAGAGAGCATCAGGCAAACTAAATTATTTAAAGTAATTCTGTGAAGGAGAAAGACTGTTATTGTAATTAGGCACATGTAACTAGAACATGCTAGGCCAAATAAGTCTTAGGTAAGGAAAAGGTATTCTATTGATATCTTTGGGAGTATAATTCTCTTTAAATAATATTATTTTTAAAAGAAACGATATATAGAGAGCTCATTAAGATGTTATTTTACTTTTTAAAACGTTTATTTTAGATTCAGGGGTACATGCACAGCTGTGCTATATAGGTAAATTGTATGTCGCAGGGGTTTAATGTACAAATTATTTTGTCACTCAGGTAATAAGCATAGTACCCAATAGGTAGGCTTTTGATCCTCATTCTCCTCCCACCCTCCACATTCAAGTAAGCCCCAGTGTCCATTGTTCCCTTCTTTGTGTCCATATAAACTTAAGGTTTAACTTCCACTTATAGAGGGGGGATGTGCAGTATTTGATTTTTCTCTTCCTGAATTAGTTTGCTAAAGATACTGGCCTCCAGCTCTATCCATGTTCCTGCAAAAGACATGATCTCATTTTTCATGGCTGCATAGTATTCCATGGTATCTGTGCACCACATCTTCTTCATTCTATTTACCATTGATGGGCAGGTAGGTTGATTCCATGTCTTTGGTATTGTGAATAATGCTGCATTGAACATGCACATGCATGTGTCTTTATGATAGAATGATTTATATTCCGTTGGGCATATAGCTAGTAATGGTATTGCAGGGTTGAATGGCAATGTTTTAAGTTCTTTGAGAAATCACCAAACTGCCTTCCACCATGGCTGAACTAGGTTTTATCCCCACGAGCACTGGATAAGTCTTCCCTTTGTCACAGCCTCTCCAGCATCTGTTATTGTTTTCTCTTTTTAGTGATATTCATTCTGGCTGCTGTGAGATGGTATTTCATTGTTCTTTTGATTGGTATTTCTGTAATTATCAGTGACATTGATTTTTTTTCATATGACTGTCAGCTGCTGATATGTCTTCTTTTGAAAAGTGTCTGCTTATGTCCTTTGCCCACTTTTTAATGTGGTTGTTTTCTTTCCTGTAAATTTGTTGAAGCTCCTTAGAGATTCTGAATTTTAAACCTTTGTCAAGTACATAGTTTGTCAAAATTTTCTCCCCTTCTGTAGGTTGTCTGTTTACTCTGTTGACAGTTTCTTTTGCTGTGCAGAAGCTCTTTAGTATAATTAGGTACCATTTGTCAATTTTCAGTTTTGTTGCAATTGCTTTTGGCATCTTTGTCATGACTTCTTTGCCAGGTCCCACATCCAGAATGGTATTTCCTAGGTTATCTTCCAGGGATTTTATAGTAAACCATTATTTTAAATAATCAAATGCATCTTTGAGACTTCCAGGATTATTAAAAATAACATATTTCAACCTCTTTATATATTAAAGAAAAGGAATTAAGACTCATAGGGTAAAAGCGGCTTGCATAAAATTGTACAGCTTAAAAATGGAAAGTCAAAAAATGTTGGAACGTTAAAAATTAAGTATGGTCATTCCTTCATTGTAAATGATAGGTTTAATTTAAAGTACTGTGGCCTCTAGGATTTTCTCTGCAACTTTAAAGCCTCAGTTAGATTTTTAAAACCAAAATGAGGAGCAGGGATTCTATGTAGTACCCACTCATGATTGACTATTTTATTTGACAATTCTATTTATTTTATTATCACTTTATATACAAATTTAAAAACAAATCTATCACTTTATTTGAGTGTAATGGGTGTTGTAGGGGCAGTTTACATGTCATCTGCTTTCAGCATTAAGCTCCTGACAAGAAGAATCCCAGGAAATACAACTTATGTGCCATTAAAGCATCAGGGTCTCTTAATAAAGTACAAACCTAAAGCTAGATAAGGCCAACCAGCACTTAATCACTCTGAGGAAAACTAAACCACAAAAAGTAGTATCTGGAAAAACTAAGCTTTTTTCCAGTTCTACCACTCTAGGGCTCTTTACTCCCAGTAATATAGAGATACTATATCTGACACACAGAATCTGGGTCAAGAAATGATTTTTTAAGTGGCATAGAATTGTCTGTAGTAAGATCATTTCCACTCCTACTGCATTGTTCTTTTCACCAATGCTAATTCAATACAGACAATGCAAATTAACTTTAGATCTCACTTTTAATTATTTCAAATGAGGTATTATATGATGAGCAACAGTTGAGGCATTTTAGATGAATTTTACTGACTCAGGTCACTAAGTACTCTTCCTTGTTTTCCTGAAATGTTTTATATTCTAGAAAATATCTGCTGTTCATGTTTAAATATAATCTTATAATTACTTATTCTTATTCATAATGATAATGAAAACAATTTCTACAACTTACATTATGTGACACACAGTTCACAAAGTGCTTTCATATAGATTTCACACAATCTCCACAATCCTATAGTATTTTTATTTTTTTATTTCACAGAGTGTTAGGAAGTTCAGGGATGTTACATTAATTTGGAAGTTCACATAATTATTAGCTGGTAGATCCTGAAATTGATCTTATATTTTCAGACACCAAGTCCAGTGTTCTTTCCACTACTTAATTCTGTGATATTGTTGAGGGCATAATATTAGAAATAGAGTAACACAGTTTTTTTCCAATAAAGTTATTCAAAGCATATCAATTTTGGCTTCTAATTGTATTTTCTTTATCAAAATATGCTTCTATTCTAAGAAAAAAGTTTCCAAATTTTGGATTCACTAAAAAAAAATAGCATTAAATAAAAGATAAATAAACTGAAAAGAAAGAAGAGAAAAGAAAGGAAGGAACAAAGGAGGAAAGAAAAAGGAAAGAGGGAGGGAAGGTGGGAGGGGAAAAAGGGAGGAACGAAGGAAGGAAGGAAGGAAAGAAGGAAAGAAGGAAAGGGAGGGAGGGAGGGAGGGAAGGAGGGGAAGGGAAGGGAATAAAGAGGAAAGATGGTGGAAGGAAAAGGAAAGAAAAAGGAGAGAAAAAAGGAAACATCAGGCATTTCATTGCCAAGAAAATTGTACATTAGATATTTAAACAGTCCACCAGATCAAACACCGCATGTTCTCACTCATAGGCGGGTGTTGAACAATGAGAACACGTGGACACAGGGAGGGGAGCACTACACACTGGGGTCAGTTGGGGGGAAATAGGGGAGGGACGGTGGGGGGTGGGAAGCTGGGGAGAGATAGCAAGGGGAGAAATCCCAGATGTAGGTGATGGGGAGGAAGGCAGCAAATCACACTGCCACGTGTGTTACTATGCAACAATTTTGCATATTCTTCACATGTACCCCAAAACCTAAAATGCAATAAAATAAATAAATGGGGAAAAAAATAAAATAAAATAAAATAAAACTCTCTACCTCTTCTTAGCAAACCCCATGAAAACTTATTTGTGTGTAAATATGTATGGTGTTCTAGGGCAAAGAACATAAAGCTTTTATCCATAATAGTCCATGGTAGTGTTACCAAAGGAGACCACTATCTGAAATAAGGAACTATTTGTGCAGGAGATGTAGAAAATAATAGAGCAAATTCTTCTAGGAGTAAAGAAGAAGCTAACAGATCAGTTGCTTCTTCTTTACTCCTAGAAGCAACTGAGGGCGGAGGGAGGGATTTATGAAACTCATGGAATTTGAACTGAGCCTTGAAAGATAGACTGAATTTCAAGAGGAAGCAGGGAAAAGAGGGCATTTTATGCTAACAGAAAAGCAGGAACAAATAATATAAAAGAAAAATGAGTATTTTGGAAAGCAGATGTTTCAACATCTGTTGAACGGTTTGGGTGAGTGGGAGTGCTTAACAAGGGGCACTGATCAGAAAGCAAGTCAATTTTCAAGCCCCATTCCTGGTTTCCCACTTTGTAGTTTCTCTTGGTTCTTCTATATAAAGGATAGGCCATAGTTCTATTCTGTTATAGAAGGACTGTAACTGCTTGTTAAGTTAATCTATGCACACTTCCTACCTCACTGTAATAAACTTTTGGTAATTTCTTCCACTAAAGAAATCAAATTATTTTCCTGTAAGAATATAGCCAGAGTATTTCTCAAAGAATATTAGGCAAAAAAGGACAATGCTTGCCTTTGTTATTGTAGATTCTAATTATAACCCTTTTTAACAAGCTGAGTTAACATCCCTATCTAGCCCATTCTTGTTTCTCTTTGCGTGTGTTTTACTCATTAATCCATCTGAAAGTTTTCCAATTCATAGAATTCAAGAAAACTAGGTTAATAAAACATGCGTCAATAGTAATTTTATCTCTAAATTTATTTAAATGTATTTTTTCAATACTGTCTCAGTCCAGCCCTTTACAGATTTGTAAAGAAAGAATTGACTATTAAGTGGAAGTAACTTTAGAAACAAGATTCATTGGTTACATGAGCTCTAAATCCCTTCTCTAAAAATTCTGCTTTATATGTTCTCAAATTATTTTCTCTTTAGAGGAAAATAATTTGTTACATACTTGGTTCTTTTTAAATTGATTTAATATGTTTGCTAGATTATTAGATAAGTTGCAACTTATGTGGAGATTCAGTTCTAACATCAGCACAGAAGGTGAAAATCCCATTTACTAATTATCAAATGCTAATTTAAAATAGTTTCTACCAAAGATAAACAAATGGAAACTAATAAATTATAGAATAAAAATGCATTGAGTTACAAATTATTAATTTAAAGTGCCATTTGATGAAACTTTATTATATATATATATATATATTTAATTGCAGGAGCCTGCACTGATAGTGTATAAATAGAAAGTATACTAAGAAATTATATTCTTTGTGTCAAGAATTGTTGAAATTGTGCTGATTTATTATCTGGTTTCTCTTACCTCTAAACTCATTCTATACTCCGTGATGCTGGGGCTCAAAACACAGCAAACTATGATTCCCAGTTTGGGAACTGAATTTCTGCCAGCAGGCAGCATAACAGAGTAACAGTGGGAGATGGGGGAGAGGGACAAGGAGCTTCTTCCTGCCTTACTTCTTGCCTTTGGAGCTGTGCTTCCCCTGGTCAAGCCTTCAACTTCTTTCTGTATTTGCTAAACCAGCCACATAGTTCCTCTGTCTCCACTGTTTCTTCTTCATCGCAGGCTCTTCCTGTACCTACTATTCTAGGTCACCAGTATTACCTTTCTGCTCTTTCAGCTCATCAGTATCTGTGTCATAATATCCCAAAGCAAATCGACTCTATTTTAAATTCCTAACATGGTTTCCATGTTCCCATCAGGACTCTGACTTACACTAGAAATGATTTCCAAATGAATGCTAATCTGATGCTTTGGCATCTTCTACAATAACCACAAAATAAGGATGAAGAGAAGATTCAGAGAAAGCCAAAGACAGTGTCTCACCCTTTGAAACCAAAAAAGAGTACAGACACAATACTGAATCCAGTGAGCAAAAATGTATTCTCTGAAGTTACCCAAAGCAAAACAAAATTGTCCAGACGTCAATCACTCTGAGACAAGGAAGTTAGAGGAGGGTAATTTTATAAGAGAGCTTTCCACTAAACAGTAGGCCAAAAGGGTGGCAGGTAGGGTGGGGGGAAGGAGGTAAAGATGAAGAACGATTTTATCTTCTTCACTTTGAGAGCTTTGACATTATTTTAGGCTTTTCAGCTTCAAAAATTGCCTTGTTCATAAAAGTTTCATGGGTAATTTAGGTATTTTCTGCAAAAAAATACAGAATATATAATGAGTTTTGGAGTTCAGAAGTTTTCTCCATTAGCAACCAATGTCTAATTCCTCTCAAAAAGGCACCTCAGATATTTTGGTCCCTTTCAGCTACTTGCATTCTCAGTCAAGTGAATAACTAAATGAAAACTGAACACCAGCATTTTAATGTACCCTTGAGAATAAAGGCAATGTTATTTTAAATGTTAAATATTTTAGTTCCAGAAACCAACATGGTGCTTACATTTCTCTTAGAATAAAGAAAATAAATATCTCTATTTGGCCACCCATTAAGGTATACTTGGGCCACAATTTTATGGCAACTCCCAGCATAAGCCATTGACAAGTGAGTTGTAACACAGTTGTTCTAAGGATTCCAATAATCACAGTCACAATGAAACCTCACTGAATACTGCTGACACAAACAACATATAGCCAATTAAAAGTAGCCAAGGACTTAGCCAGGCGCAGTGGCTCACGCCTGTAATCTCAGCATTTTGAGAGGCTGAGGCGGGTAGATCACCTGAGGTCGGGAGTTTGAGACCAGCCTGACCAACATGGAGAAACTCCATCTCTACTAAAAATACAAAATTAGCCAAGCATGGTGATGAGTGCCTGTAATCCCAGCTACTTGGGAGGCTGAGGCAGGAGAATCGCTTGAACCTGGGAGGCAGATATTGTGGTGAGCTGAGATCATGCCATTGCACACTCTAGCCTGGGCAACAAAAGTGAAGCTCCATCTCCAAAAAAAAAGTAGCCAAGGACCTCTTAAATAGGGAGACATGTAAATCCTACAGATGTTAGAAATAAACTGAACTTCCCTACTCATCTACAAGTGTGTAGGCAGATAAATTAGTTCTTTATATTGATATATTTAGAGGCAGATTATTCCAGGAAAATAGTTTGGGCTCTGCTCTTTCTGTTGTTGTTTTTTTTTTTTTATCAAATACAATAATATCATTTCATATCTTTAGAAGAATGTACAAATCCTTTCCACATCTCTTATCTATCTTGATCCACACAGAAGCAATACTCTGACTTGACAGGCAAATAAATACATGCTCATGGAGGTGTAGCCTCAGGCTTGATCCCACAGATGTTCAACAAGAGTCAGTACCAAGCAGTCAGAATCATCAGAAAGCTGGGAAATGTGGTCATCAGTATTCTCAAACAAAAATGGTATACTCAGGGTTTAAGTTCTAATGTTTCAAGGGAAAAATAAGTTTTACTACATATGTCAGAGGATAAATAATTTCAGCCAGACCCAAGCAAGATTTTTGTCCTATATTCACAAGGAAATAAAACCAAATTATCAAGTTACATACACTCCTTTGGAGCTAAAGTCTTTCTTGCAAAGTAGAAAGTCCAAATAATGAGAATTATGATTTAACATGACCTGAAACTCTCCTTGGATTACTTACATATAACAGATGTTAATGGCATTCTACAAGCTAAAAAGCATTATAAACTAAAGCAGAACTACAGGAGATAAGCATTTTCAAGATCTCAGCATAGTTTAGACCAGTGGTTTTCAAAATATGGTTCCTGTACCAGCAGCCTCAGTTTTAGGTCCCCGTAACAAAATACCTAAGCTAAGTGGCTTGTAAACAACAGAAACTTATTTCACTCAGCTCTCAAGGATGAGAAGTTCAAAATTAAGGAGCTGGCAAATTTGGTGTCTAGTGAGTGTCTGCTTCCTGGTTCATAGCCAGCTTCTCACCATATCTTCACATGGAGGAAAGAGAAAGGGAGCTCTGTTGGACCTCTTTATTATAAAGTCACAAGCACATTTATGAGAGATTCACCCTTATAATCTAGTCATCTCCCAAAAACATGAACATTAGGACTCAATAAATGAATTTGGGGGAAACACAAACATTTTATATATAGCGTTCAGCATCAATTGGATACTTGTTAGTAAAGCAAATTTCAGAGATCTACTGAGTCATTAATTTTGAGGAGGTACCCAGAAATTGATATATTTTACAAATATCAATTTGCCTCCAGGTAACTGTGACGTATGTTTAAGATTCAGAACCTCTAGGGTAACGGAAAAAAATATCTCAAGGTCAAATTTGCATTAGTAAACAGACTCAACTGTCTGCTGGGTCACATTGGGTAAAGTAATTTATCATATTGTAAATTTCTTCTTCAGCAAAATCAAAATAATATTTTCTCTCTGTGTTATTTTCAAATTTTAAATAATCATAACAGCCAGTGTTCCTCTGCTAAAAACTCAGCCCAGAAGTGCCCCAATGAGAGAAGAGAATCAAACAACCACTCCACAAGAACATTACTACTAAAATGAAATTACATGGACACCTGCTTCAACTTGAGCAAAGTCTGTGTCATAAAAGTTTAAAAACCACAGAGACTGCCAAAAGACTCCACACAGAGAGGACCACTCTGTAAGAAGCATGGTTTATGCATTGAGGTAGAACTCAGGCCTCATCCATATTGCATTACTCCTTTGGAGAGTGAATGCACAAGATTTCAGGCCATAAATAATTTACCTAAACACCACAGATCTTCTAAGTATTAGGGCTGTTCTTTCAAATAGACCAAAACCTGTGAAAATTTGCCAGAGACAGCCAGCCATGCCCAGAAGCAAAAGCCGTTCTTTAATGAGAGCCAGGCCAGCAATGGAATTGCAATGGCATTCCAGGACTAATCTCATTCCTGGAAATGGGATTTTCTCATGCTCTTCCCACAGAGTCTAGAGGGCCTCAGACCCTCACCCTAGGTCTTCCTAATGGCTTCTAGAACAGATCTAATCTTGCTGGTCTCTAGCTTCAGAAATCTAACTTTTCAGAACCTCATCCACACAATTCCAACTGTTTTTTCTGACCTCAGAGGGTTAGATTTAACTCTTTCTTCCTACCACAATGGAAGGAAGGGACACAGACACTATTCTCGGAGATAGGATCTCCAGGACTGATGGTTTCCCCAAAAGGTCCAGTGGCTGATAGAAGGAGCCTTTCCTTCTTTAAGAAAATTCCAGTGTGTCTTTAATTGTGAGCATTTCCCTTCACTTGAAGCCCCCAAACCCTAAGATAATTCCTGGCATTAAGAGGACTTAGGGGCCGGGTGCAGTGGCTTACACCTGTAATCCCAGCACTTAAGGAGGCTGAGGCGGGCAGATCACAAAGTCAAGAGATCGAGACCATCCTGGCCAACATGGTGAAACCCCATCTCTACTAAAAATACAAAAATTAGCCAGGCGTGGTGGCACATGCCTGTAATCCCAGCTACATGGGAGGCTGAGGCAGGAGAATTGCTTGAATCTGGGAGGCAGAGATTGCCCTGAGCCGAGATCATGCCACTGCCACTCCATCCTAGGCAACAAAAAGAAGACTTAGGGATCAGGCCAGGTGCAGTAGTCAAAACCTGTTATGCCAGCACTTTGGGAGGCTGAAGCTGGCAGATCACTTGAGGTCAGGAGTTCAAGATCAGCTTGGCCAATATGGTGAAACCCCATCCCTACTAATAACACACACACAAAAATAGCTGGGCGTGGTGGCAAGTATCTATAATCCCACTTACTCGGAGGCTGAGGCAGGAGAATCAATCATACAAGAAGAGGTTGTAGTCAGTTGAGATCGCACCACTGCACTCCAGCCAGGTAAAAGAGCCAGACTCTGTCTGAAAAAAATAAAAATAAAAAATAATAATTAAAAAAAAGATTTAGGGCTATAGAATTTGCTATGGTATCCACAATGTACCCAGAATTTGTTCAGCTGCTTAGCAATACATCAGGCCATCTCTGAAAGGCTCCAAAGTTAAGAAATTCCAAATCATTTGTGAATTCTGATGGAGCCAGAATTGTTTCTGTAGCTCACAGTAGGTATAGGAACACTCAGTGATTAACCCTAGGTCCTTCTCTGAAGGCCAGGTTATCCAGAAACCTCATGAGTTTCCTCCTCCATCACGTGAGGGTGTGTGCACCCTGGAGGCAGAATCAGCACCTGAGCTACTTCCAGGTTCAGAGACGGTGTCCAGGCTGCCCCCTAGAGCTGATTGCCCCCAGAAATCTTTTACTTCATCTTCTCATGGAAAAAAATCTCAGGGAGAGTATAGCCCTAACTGCCCCTGGAAGCACTGAAAACCAAGACAGAGATCCCAAAGATTTCTCTAGCTTTTCTGGAGAAAGTAGGGTCTATCACATGGCTTCAGCTTAGAACAAAACCCAGCAGTCATTAGCAATATTCCTATTGAGTTTATATATGACTGTGAAGATCTCAAGGTTAGCACAAAGATTCACAGATCAACTCTCGGTGAAGTTAATGCTATCAAGAATTAGGCATAAACCTGCAGTTATAGATTGTGTTCTGGCCACATTCAGAGACCCTTAATTCTGAGACCTCTAGAAACTTGTTCTAGTACTTCTCTAGGACAGGTGAAAAGCCCTCTGTATACCAACTCCGAGGCTTCAGAAGTTAATAATAATGAAACAGAGAAAGTTTCTAGGGGAATTTGGCCAGCTTCTTGGGAATTGTTGACTTCATGTTAAAAAAAACACCATATGTCTGAATATTTATCTCAGTGTCAGGTACCTGATGTTAGAGGTTTTCACTACAAAAACAAACAAGAACAACAAAATCTTACAGCTACCCCAAAACCCTATTATTCCCACAGTGAGACATCCAAAGATGAAATGGCTCTACAAGGCATACACAGAGGGCTGAATGTTTGTGTCCCTCAAAATTCATATGTTAAAATCCTAGTTCCAAAGTGATATATTTAGAGGTGGGGACTTTAAGAATAATTAGGTCATGAGGGTGGAGCCCTGTTAAGTAGGATTAGTGCCCTTACAAAAGGAACCCTCTCACCCTCTTTCTGCCATGTGAGCCTACAATGAGAAATCAACAGTCTACAGTGGGAAGAGGGCCCTCGCCAGAACTCCACAGCGCTGGCACCTTGACCTTGGCATTCTAGCCTCCAGAACTGTGAGAAATAAATTTCTGTTATTAAAAGCTACTCAGTCCATGCAAGGTACTTGGTTATAGCAGCACAAGTTGACTAAGATAGGGCAGACCATCCCTCACAGTACAGAGGGCCTTCATTGGGTAAGACCCAAATGTCTTCCAAGGACCTGGGAATCTGCTTAGCCACCTTGTAGTCAGTCTCACAAAGGTTACTGTTACGTTTGCATCAGATTTATTACTTCCTTAACAAAGGTCCGCAAGACCAGGTATTTTTTCTTACCTTTACTCAAAAGTAAAATGTGTTTGTTATAACAATTCTAAAGGAAATACAGTTGTTTATAAAATAAAACTAGGTTTCTCCCTTCTCCACTTTCTCTGGGAAAATCTGATATTTATTTTTATATTATTTTCTATGATATATAAAACACATATAACTAATATATAGGATACTATGTAGAATAAATTATGTCGTAAACATACATACACACACATATTCAAGTGTTTCCAGGTTCATTTGTTTCACTTTGTCTTTTTAAATCAATGTTTCAGAAACTATTTTCCACCTTGTCTTTCTCCACCATCATTCTTACTCAATAATTTTCCTTTTCATTAGTAAGTTAGTAATCATAAGGAACTTTCACAACAACCCTCCTACCAACAACTATGTTCAGATTTTCTGCCTTCTTTCCTGTTCCTACGGCTGCCAGAACACTGTCTTCTCCTGGTTTTCTTCCTTTACAATGGGTCACTCATTCTCAGTCTGGATTCCAGTTCCTCCTTATATTCCCAAGTTCTGAACTGCAGACTGCCTCAAGATTCATCCATAGATCTCTTATTTTCTCAAGAGGCATCACTCTCTAGCGATCTGGTCCAGTTTTGTGGGTTTCAGTGCCATATCTACACTGATGCTTCCAAATCTCCATATGGAACCTCTTTCCTAAACTTCAGAGTAATGTGTCGATTTGCCCACATCAGATCCCCACTTGGAGGGCTTAACAGGTCTCTCAAAGTTACCATGTCTGATCTCCACTGTCTCCTCTCTCCAGTTGCTACTGTTGTTTCCATCATAGCAGCATTATAGTAAGTTTTACTAACTGTAATGCAGGAATCCCTCATTGTTATTTGCCAATATTTTCTTCAGGTTCTATTGAAAAATGGCATAAGTGCTCAGACGGGGTTCACAAAGATAAAATTTTGAGTAAGTCACTTCCCCTCTCTAGGACTCATTTGGAAAATCAGGTCAATAGTTTTCAGTTATCTCATGGCAGTTGAGATATGCAGACTCTAGTTTTCACTTTCTCAGTGTTCCTGGAGATTGCTCTTACTTTAATTCAAGCTCTGTTACATTTCATCCAGATTCTCAGGTAGCAGGGTGTTTTGTGTGTGTGTGTGTGTGTGTGTGTGTGTGTGTGTATGTTTTACTTAAGAAAAACATAAATGAGTTGTTCTCTTTTGCAGTGGAATTACAAAGTTTCTAATTTAGATTCAGTGTTTGTTATTTTTAACTAGGGAAAATAAGAAAAAAAGTATTGTTAATTATATAAAGTATAGAGTCTTTCTCCCAAAGCTGATGATGGAAGAGGAAAAAGTAAAACCCTAAAAAAGAGCCCAGCTTTCCTTTTAAAATTTTCTATTCTTCATTGTTTTTATTTAGATGAAAACTCCTAATTAACAAATCACCTTTTGACTCGCAATGACTGTCTTGGTATGGCCAAAATGCAATTATTTAGGCAACGAATTCATCATTGAATAAACATATAGCTACTTTTTCCCTTTAAATAGAAAGAACATATAGGGCATTTATCTCTTTAGGTTCTCTCTGTACCTGACTTCTGTTCTCTTTGGCACTTAATGCTTTTGCCTACAGGTTTATGACAAAGGTATATATATTCATCCAAGCCACTCAGTTTGCCCATTTCTAGCAGCTACAGTAAAAATTCAAGTGTTAAAGTAGATGACAACTATTGACTAAAGCTTGAGGAAACAGCAATAGTTTGTTTCAATTCTTTTTCTCTGTCAACTAAGAAAACCAAAATACAATGGAAATCATTGAATTGCTGATTAAGCAATGTTAAAATAGACACTAAAATTTTGCAAAGTAAGATGAAAATACATTACTCATAATCTTAATTTCTAAACAAGATGAAATAAAGTTTAACAAAGAATTTGCACAATAATTTTATTGTTTTCTAATTTTAACAGAACAATCCTTTGAATAAATTTTGGAAAAACAGATAAACAAAAGGAAAGGTATGTTAAAATCACCCATAATCCCACTGCCAAGGGACAATTATCCTTAACATTTTTATGTTAACCATTGTAGCATATTTTCCAAACTAAAATAGATATGTGTACATAATGTATACAACTTCAATCATAGTATGCCTATTGTTTCATAAGATTCATTCCACTAAAAAATAAGTCATGAAGGCATTTCCTGGATTACTATCTTATAACGGAAATGTAATGGCAGCAGGATGATCCACATGACAGGCTGAATAAATAATAAAAATAAAAGAAAATTTATTTTCTTTTCCACTTTTTTTTGTTGTTTATATTTGAGTTCTGGGGTACATGTGCAGAACATGCAGGTTTGTTACATAGGTATACCCACGCCATGGTGGTTTGCTGCATCCGTCTCCCCATCATGTACATTAGGTATTTGTACCTCCCCAATCCCCCCATGCCCTGCTGTCCCTCCCCTAGTCCCTTCACCCCCCGACAGGCCTCAGTGTGTGATGTTCCCCTCCCTATGTCCATGTGTTCTCATTGTTGTGGCACATATACTCCATGGAATACTATCCACTTTTTATTTTGAAATTTTAGACCCAGAATAGTTGCAGTAACAGCACAAAGAAATACTAAAAAGTCTTAAATTCCTGAATGCTAACATTTTACTGCATATGTTCAGCAATCCCATGCATGCTCTCTCTTACTGTCTCATATCACTCCTTCTCTCTGCATACGTATGTATACATGTGTACGTGAATATATATGTATAATACTTCCTTTTTTTTTTTGAGATGGAGTTTCGCTCTTGTTACTCAGGCTGGAGTGCAATGGCGCGATCTCGGCTCAATGCAACCTCTGCTTCCTGGGTTCAAGCAATTCTCCTGCCTCAGCCTCCCAAGTAGCTGAGACTACAGGCGTGCACCACCACGCCCAGCTAATTTTTCTATTTTTAGTAGAGATGGGGTTTCACCATGTTGACCAGGATGGTCTCGATCTCTTAACCTCGTGATCCACCTGCCTCAGCCTCCCAAAGTGCTGGGATCATAGGCGTGAGCCACCCCGCCTGGCCATATATGTATAATACTTTCTAAAGAGAAAGCTGCAACAGAATTACACTCTAAACACTAGAGTATAATTTTCTAAAATGAAAGATGTTCTTTTACATAAATATTACAATTAATAAAATTGGTAAAATTACTTAACATTGATGCAATACTTCTTGTGATACACAGATCAAAGTCACAGAATAAATTCAGATTTCTTCCATTTTTTCCATTAATGTCTTTTATAATGCAGGAATTTCTTTTTCTCATCCAGAGCACAGGTACCGGTAACACATTGCATGAGTAAATTGGGTCAGAGTCAACTCATGGTGGACATTAAGATGTAGGTCTATTAAGAAATTCCTACTTAATCTTATAAGAATAGAAGACATTGGAAGTTTTAAACAGATTCTCAGATTTTGTTTTGTTTTGTTTTTTAAAGGCATTTCTACTGGCATTACAGAAAATGATTTGGAAGAACAAGGCTCTTTAATAAATTTCTGCACCAGTGAGACATAAGAGGACAACACACAGACTATACAGATGGAGAGGAGGGGAAAATAAGAGATCAATCAAAATTACGTGTGCAAAGGCAACCTCTCTCCTCCACTCCAAAGTAGGAATCAAATAGTTTAAGTTTTTGATGGCAGACCTGTCCCTAGCACTGGTATGAGAATTCACCTATAAGGAAGAGAACAAGAAAATGTCCTGCCTTCAATTTATGTTTGCATAAAACATTCTTATACAAAGAATGTTTTAAGATTGAGTCTGTAATGCATTGTGCATTTCTCAGTGAAAAAGGAGAGCCCCGTTTAACAACTGTCCATTTCACTTTTAAAAATCTGTTTACACCATCACAGCCCCCTATTATACACCAAATTAAGAAACGCCTTGCATGTCAGTGCCAAAAAGTCTTACTGCATCCAATAGTCAGCATAACATTAGAGATCCTTCTTAGTTTTGCACTTAAGTAAATGGATGGTGCTAAACTTTTATCATTTAACAAGCTAAATTAAAGAATAAGTAACAGCCTTATCAGTTAAAATAAAAGCATGCACAATATTAGGTTTACAATCCTATAAAATCTAATGAAATATATTTATCAATTAAAATGTTTCGCCTGAGAACTTAGGTTCTTAGGTTCATCAGACAATTCAATCTGCACATGAATCTTCTGGGAACTGAATTAAAAATGCAGATTTGGATTCCATGAGTCCGAGGTAGGGGTCTCAGATTCAGCATTTTAACATGCTGTCAGGGGTTGTCCATGATGCCAGTTCCCAGAACACACTTTGAATAACAAGAATGTAATAACCATTGATAGAGTCTCACTGGATAATAGATTTTTACTTGCAGAGGGAGGTGGTACAGCAGGTTAAAAAGAGTACAAGGGTGGGAGTCAAGGATAAGTAATTCGAGAACTGTCTCTGCCATTAATAAACTGGATGACATGAGGCACATCCTATGACCATTTGGGGCCTCAGTTTCCTTGATGATCTGCAATGGAACTGTGAATTGGTTTTCTAGGACATTAGATATGTTTTTAGCAAACATTTAGTAAATGTATTTATTTAAAAATGTTCAATGTTTTTCTGCTGAGAGCACATCTGAAGCAGTTACCATCTGATTATAAAGGAAATGGAAAACTAAATTACCTTCAAGAGAAAGTGACCTCTTCTCTTCATAAAGTTGCAAGCTAAATGAAAGAGAAAACAAAGATTGTGGCCAAAGAACCCTAAATCAGGTGATCAAAATATATCTTCTCATATATAGAAATATATACACTACTTTTTTGCCTCTTCAGGCATGGCTTTTAGCAAAATGCACTGGTTTTGAATTTGAAATGAAGCAGTTTTGCATTTCATTTAAACATCTGGCTCTCCACTGATGGGAGGCAAAAGACAATCAAGTGTAGTCTACTGCTTGCAGAAGCATTCAGATTAGCAGGGGCAGAGTGTTCCCAAGAAATCAATGGGGTCCAATCAACACCCAAAATCCAAAAGTACACACCTTGCACAAAACATTATTTCTTCATAATCTGTAAAGATTTATATTAGTCTGTTTTCACACTGCTGATAAAGACATACCCGAGACTGGGCAATTTGCCAAAGAAACTGGTTTATTGGACTTACCGTTCCACGTGGCTGAGGAGGCCTCACAATCATGGAGGAAAGTGAAAAGCAGGTCTCACATGGCAACAGACGAGAGAAGAAAGCTTCTGCAGGGAAACTCCCATCAGATCTCGTGAGACTTACTCACTATCATGAGACCCGCAGGAGAAAGACCCACCCAATGACTCAGTCACCTCCCACCAGGTTCCTCTCACAACATGTGGGAATTGTGGGAGTCACAATTCAAGATGCGTTCAGGTGGGGACGCAGCTAAACCATGTCAGTAGTAAACTAGATCGGATGGATTTTTAAAAACTGAAGAAAGAGAAAAAGGGAAGGAAGGAGAGATGTATTATTTAAGTTGGCAGAGATTTATAGTGAGCACATTCATTCACTTTCTCTCAATCTTTAGGATCAGCTGTGTTTTTGAAACAGCCGAGTGTCCAGGGGTCACCTTTTTGCCAGCTGCCTGGGTCCTGTTGCTTTTGATCACTTTCTCTGGCAGATGTGATGTGATTCTGTTTGCCAGCTCACTCCTTTGAATCTGCTAACTTAGTGCACGCTGCTCTCATCTCACTAGCAGGGCTACCTCTGAGTGAAAGCACTTACTCCTGCCAAAGGTGATCTCCCCTTGGAAGGGCAAGCCCCTCTCATCTCCTCACAGCCCAGACTCCCATGGCAGATGCAGCTCTCCCTCTGGTCCTGGTGTCAGCTTCAAAGGCCTGACAAGCTTCCATCAGCAGAAGCTCCCTTTTAATTGTTATAGATCAAAAAGTGCTGAATATGTCCATCAAAATAGGGTAGAAGAGGATAGAGGAAGAGAAGAAAGATCAGGCATTTACCAAGACAACCCACGCTTTCTTTATGCCACCTGATCCTACCTGATTAATGGGCTGGTCATTTTCACACCAATACCATATACAAAGCGACCAATTTCAACATCTGTATATGACCCTCACTCTCATGTATTTTCTCTTTCCTGTAATTTATTTGTCCCTAGAGCTACCTCATATTTCCATTAGAGGATGCCTGGCAACACACATCCACACATACAAGACAGAAAGAGAGAGCCCTTTGCCGAATTTTTTTTTTTTTACATAGTTGTTATTCCTTTGTTCTTACCTGTTGCATTCCATCGACATGGCAAAAAACTTGATTTTTATAGCTGGAAGTGGGCTTCACTAGACTCTAACAGTTGAGTAAACTAAGGCCAAGACAATTGATCTGACTTATGCAGAGCTACAGAAATACTTTACCTACTACCCCACTTTCTATTTAATGTACCCTTCTATTTCATGACTATGCTAGCTATATTTCAATAACCTGATCTAAAACCTCAAGAGGCAATCATGTGTGCTGGTTAAAAATCAAACCCACTGTGCCACATTGGCCCTGCCACTTAATAGCTTCCTTCTCTGTATAGTGCAAATTTGCAGGCTTCCCTCCCTCATGGAGGAGCTGTGAGCATTGCAACTACTGTTTTGGTAATGCTGTTTAGTCCAAACATGCAATGAGCTCTAATTTATCAACCATTATTTTTTTAGCTTTTATATTAAGTTCAGGGGAACATGTGTAGGCTTGCTATGTAGACAAATTTGTGTCATGGGTGTTTGTTGCAGATTATTTCATCACCCAGGTATTAAGCCTAGTACCCATTAGTTATTTGTCCTTATCCAGTCACTCCTCCCACCCTCCACCCTCTGAAAGGCCCAGTGCATATTTTTCCCCTCTATGTGCCCATGTGTTCTCATCATTTAGCTCACAAAGGCAATATTTGGTTTTCTGTTCCTGTGTTACTTTGCTAAGGATAATGGCCTCCAAGTCCATTCAGAACCCTGTAAATGATATGATCTCATTTTTTTTATGGCTGCATACTATTTCACAAATGTGGTGTGTACCACATTTTTTTTTATCCAATCTATCACTGATGGGCATTTAAGCTGATTCCATTTCTTTGCTATTGTAAATAGTGCTGCAATGAACATATGTGTGCATGTGTCTTTATAATAGTACAAATTTTATATCCCTTTGGGTATATACCCAGTAACGGAATTCTTGGGTCAAATTTCTGTTTTTAGGTCTTTGAGAAATTGCCACACTGTCTTCCACAATATTTCAACTAATTTACATTTCCATCAACAGTGTATAAGCATTCCTTTTTCTCCCCAACCTCACCAGCATCTGTTTTTTTTGACTTTTTCATAGTAGTCATTCTGGCTAGTGTGACATGGTATCTCACTGTGGTTTTGATTTGCATTTCTCTAATGCTCAGTGATTTTGAGGCACTTTTTCACATGATTATTAGCCGCATGTATGTCATCTTTTGAAAAGTGACTGTTCATGTTCTTTGCCCGGTTTTTTTTTTTTTTTTTT
>NW_016107358.1:741934-749650 GCF_001604975.1 Cebus imitator | reverse complement strand
GTTCAGGCAATTCTCCTGCCTCAGCCTCCTGAGTAGCTGGGATTACAGGCACACACCACCATGCTCAGCTAATTTTTTGTATTTTTAGTAGAGACGGGGTTTTACCATGTTGACCAGGATGGTCTCAATCTCTTGACCTCGTGATCCACCCGCCTCGGCCTCCCAAAGTGCTGGGATTACAGGCTTGAGCCACCGTGCCCGGCCTTTGCCCAGTTTTTAATGGGCATTTTTTTCCTTATAAATGTAAGTTCCTTATAGATGCTGGATATTAGACTTTCGTTGGATGCATAGTTAGCAAAAATTTTCTCCCATTCTGTAGGCTGTCTTCTCACTCTGTTTATAGTTTCCTTTGCTGTGCAGAAACTCTTTAATTCAATCCTAATTGTCAATTTTTGCTTTCATTGCAATTGCTTTTGGCATCTTTGTCATAAAATCTTTGCCTGTCCCTGTGTCTTGATGGTATTGCCTGGGCTGTCTTCCAGGGTTTTTATAGTTTGATTTTTTATATTTTTTATATTTAAGTCTTTAATACATCTTGAGTTAATTTTTGTACATAGCATTAAAGAAGGGGTCCAGTTTCAATCTTCTGCATATGGCTAGCCAGTTATCCCAGGACCATTTATTGAATAGGGAATCCTTTCCCTATTGCTTGTTTTTGCCTTAACTATTTCTTAAGTAGAAATTAGTATTTGGAAGAAGTAAACATTTATAGTTTACCCAACTTATTTAATACATCTCAATAAGTTAAATACCAACAATCTCCAAAAATTCAGTCTTTCATGATTTTTTTTCATTTGGTGGATCAACAGATTGACAAATTTATTTTTCCAAGTGAACAAATTTCTAAAACTCTCACTACCACATTTGTCACAAACAAAAAAAAAAAAAAAAACGAAAACACTTAAATTCAAAGTAGAATAAAAGGCATAATTTGAAAACCAAAAATAATCCTTCCCGAAAACAAATAAAACTTTTGATTCTGATGAGAAAATACTGTCATGGACCAGTATAACAAGCACTAGAGTTTGCAAGTCCTGTGTTTTTATCTCATCTCCAATAATAAAGAGGCATGTTGCCAGAGGTTGCATGTAGCCCTCCTTCTTCCCATCTTCCCACATGTACCAGGAAGAGGCAAGGCTCAGGGGCTTTGACTGAGAAGACATTTATCCAGGACTGCAAATGAAGCAGCTGCCAGTCACCCAAGACTTATCCAGTGTTCATCAAATCTGCACATAAATTCAATTTGCTAAAATTGGTATTACAAAAAAATAAAATTATCAAGCATGGACAATAAGCAAATCTAACAAAATGAAAGCTTGAAAAAGAACAAGCTCTGCCTCTTTTTGTAAAACTCACCTGTACTTCTGGTGAAGTTCATGAAGATGGTGTATGAGAAAATACACTGAAAGCTTAATAGAAGATCCATGTGAGCTGTGACTGCATGAATGGTGTTCAAAAATTTAGGAAGCAAGAGCTTGAACTCAGTTTTGTGGCATTCAGATCATGCCTGGAGGTGAGATTTCAACAGGGACAAAGACAGACTAAAATAGGCAAGAGGAGGCAATGAAGTGCAAAGGCCCTGGGGCTGTTTCATAAAAAGATACTGACGACCCCAGGGATGTCTATGTCAGAGTAGTAAAATTTTAGGAGCAATAGTCACTGTTTTCAGATGGCTTAAAAGCTGTCATGTAGAAGAGAAAATAGAACGGCCAGAGGCACAAGAAGGTCAAAATGATTGGAAACTAGGTAAAATAGACTTACGCAGCATAAAGAAAAAAATCGAACTCTTAACAGTTGCTCCCCTCTCCCCAGCCCCTAAAAACTGGAGTGATTTTCTTGAGCAATGTTGAGTTCCTTACACTGGGAAGTAAGGCATGTCCACATCAAGGAGTTATACCAGGAAGTCTAACAAAAAGAAAAAAGACGGTGCTATAGATTCCTGCTAAGAGCTGGAAATCTGATAATTTTACCATATAATCTTGAATATCTCCCAGCTGCTTTCCCGGTCTTGCTTTGCCCACAAGTGAGGCTATTATATATGATAAATTCAGAGCAGTTTGAATATGCTTTGGCTTTTATCAATAAACATATCTGGTTTTTTTTCCTTACCTTTGACTATGCAGCTATCATTTATTATTTTGTTTTATTTATTTATTTAGAGGCGGAGTCTCACTCTGTTGCCCAGGCTGGAGTGCAGTAGTATGATTCGGTTCACTGCAACCTCAGTCTCCCAGGTTCAAGCAATTCTCCTGTCTCAGCCTCCCAAACAGATGAGATTATAGGCACCTGCCACCATGCCTGGCTAATTTTTGTATCTTTAGTAGAGATGGAGTTTTGCCCTGTTGGCCAGGCTGGTCTTGAACTCCTGACCTTGTGATCTGCCCGTCTCAGCCTCCCAAAGTGCTGGGATTACAGGCATGAGCCACCACGCCTGGCCAGCTATTATTTATTGACTATTTTCCTTGAAAAGGGCACTGAAAATTTTTGAAGTAGGTTATATTATTATTGCCACTTTAAAGATAGAGAAGCTAAGTTTCAGAGTCCATACATAATTTGCCCAGGCCACACAGCTGGCAAGTCAAAGATGTAATTCCAAACCCAAATCTGTCTGAGGCTCGTAAGCCACATGGTGCATGGATTGAAAACATTTAAAATGTATTATCTTGAAAGGATTCTCATTTTGCCCTAGTAGCATTTGTTTCATTGCCAAGTCCTATGCCTATAAATTTACACAAATTCCTGATTATCCAAGGATTAACTTAGAGATCAGTATCATGAAATTGTTGCCCTTCCCAGATCCGTTTTCTTTGATGTTAACACAAGCCTCCACGATGATTCCTCTTTTCATGTTCTGGGACTCACTGCCTATAAAAACATTACTTCCAACAACCCAGGATTATGTGTCTTTGAGCCTCCACCATAGTTGCCTCTCTTTGCACTCCATTTCAGTTATTTACTATGTGGGCTCAAGCCCTATACCATATCTAAAATATCTTCTTTCTGACTATAACATTTCATCCTTTACACTAACTTCCCTATTTCATGACCCCTGAACTCTGATCTTGCTGTGATCTCATGGAAAACTGTTCCCTACTCTCCAAGAATGTTACTTCCTGCCCCTTGGCCTCACCTGAAGATCTCACAGTGCTTTACCTTAACCTCTTTTTCTCCTCTGACTCTAGACCTCCCTGTTGCACATGCCCATCTAAACTCCAACAATGCGTCACTCTCAACCATTCATTCACATCATCTGCTGCTACGTATGAGTTGCTGATAAAAAACACAACAAATATCACTGCAACAAAACAAATATCACATATATTCTGGTTTCCGAGTGCACATAAAATTTGTGTTTATAACTACAATATACATATCTTCACGGCTGCTGAAACCAAGCAGCCATGAAGAATGATGCCACAATAAATGAACACAATCCAATCACAGCTGCTCTCTCAATCTACAGTGCTCAGCAACTCCTAGTCAGTCCCCTGTCATTTACCTCAGCCATGCCTCTAAACTGTCGCAATTCTCTACAAGCATCTAAATCTCACTATTCTATTGTAGAACACAACTTGTCGTAGTTATTTCACTTTCCTCAAACTTCCAACTTGCCTCCTCGTTCTCAACACAGGAAATTCCCTTCTACTACGTGGAAGGAAAAAAAATCAAAAACAGAAATTCCATTTGCCTTCTATTAGCGTATCTATGTGCATCTGCATTCTCTTTTCTTTATATACAACCTATATATGTTCTAATATGATGACATGTTCTAATATATGACATATATGTTCTAATATGACCTATATATGTTCTAATCTGAATTCTCTCATCTTTACATTATATACACCCTATACATGTTCTAATATGATGCACAGGCATACCACTGAGAGAATACAGATTGAGGTCCAGACCACTGCAACAAAACAAATATCACATATATTCTGGTTTCCCAGTGCACATAAAATTTGTGTTTATAACTACAATATACATATCTTAATTTTAAAATATTTTATTGCAAAAACTGCTAAAGATCCTTCAGCACATTGCAAACTTTTTGCTGGTGAATGATCTTGTCTTGATGTTGATGGCTGCTGACAGATCAGGGTGGTGGTTGCTAAAGGGTTGGGTGGTTGTGGCAACTTCTTAAAATTAGACAATGAAATTTCCTGCATCAATTGACTTATTTTCATGAAAGATTTATCTGTAGCATGTAATGCTATTTGATAGAGTCTTACCCACAACATAACTTTAAAAATTGGAGTTAGTGCTCTCAAACCACATTGTTGCTTTACCAGCTAAGTTTATATAATGTTTTAAATATTTTGTTTTCATTTTAACAATGTTCGTGGCATCTTCACCAAGAGTAGATTCTATCTCAAGAAACCACTTTCTTTGCTCATCCAGAAGAAGCAACTTCTTACCCATTCAAGTTTGATCATCAGATTATAGCAGTTCAGTCACAAATGCAGGCACCATCTCCAATTATAGTTATCTTGCTATTTCTACCATATTTTCATTTATTTTCTCCACAGAGGTCTTGAACCCCTCCAAGTCATCCATGAGAGTTAAAATCAACTTCCTAATTCCTGTTGATGTTGATATTTAAACCTCCACCCATGAATCATGTTCTTAATGGCATCGGAAATGGTGAAGCCCTTCCAGAAGTTTTCAATTTACTTTGCCCAGATCCAACAGAGGAATGATAATCTATGGCAATTATAGCCTCATAATGTGTATTTTTTAAATAATCAGACTTGAAAGTTCAAATTATTCCTTGATCTGTGGGCTGCAGAATGTATGTTGTATCCGTAGGCATAAAAACATTAATATCCTTGTACATCTCTATCAAAGCCTTAGGGTTGCTAAGTGAATCAACAATGAGCAATAATATTTTTAATCTCTTTTTTTCTGAGCAGTTGGTCTCAACGGTGGGCTTAAAATATTCAGCAAACCATGCTGTAAACACATGTGCTGTCATCCAGTCTTCATTGTTCCGTTTATAGAGCACAGGCAGAGTAGATTAAGCATAAATCTTAAGGATTCTAGGATTTTTGGAAGGGTAAGCACTGACTTCAACTGAAAGTCACCAGCTGTGTTAGCTTCTAGCAAGAAAGTCAGCCTGTCCTTTGAAGCTTTAAGCCAGGCATCAACGTCACTCCAGCTTTGAAAGTCCTGGAGGGCATCTTCTTCCAATACAAGGCTGATTCATTCACATTGAAAATCTGTTGTTTGATATAGCCACCTTCATCAATTATCTTTGCTAGATCTTCTGGGAAATTTGTTCAGCTTCTACATCAGCACTTGCTCCTTCATCTTGCACCGCTATGTTATGGGGGTGGCTTATTTCCTTCAACTTCCTGAACCAACCTCTGCTGGCTTCCAACTTTCCATCTGCAGCTTTCTCACGTCTCTCATAGTTCACAGAACTGAAGAGCCTTAGGGCCTGCATCTAGACAGACTTGGCTGAAGGAGATGTTGTGGCTGGTTTAATCTTCTATCCGAAGAACTAATCCTTTCTCTATATAAGCAATAAGGCTCTTTCACTTTATCACTCATGTATTCCCTGGAGTAGCACTTTTAACTTCCTTCAAACACTTTTTCTTTGCATTTACAACTTGGCTGTTTGGTGCCAGAAGATTAGCTTTCAGACTGTCTCAGCTTTTGACATTTCTTCCTCACTCATTCCTAATCACTTCTAGCATTAGATTGGAAGTGTGAGATGCACAATTCTACCTTTCACTTGGACACTTGGAAGCTATTGTAGGGCTATGAAATGGCCTCATTTCAATATTGTTGTATCTCAGGGAATACTGATGCCTGAGGTGAGGGACAGAGACAGGGGAGCAGCTATGGGCAAAGCCGTCAGAACACACACAACATTTGTCTATTAAATTAACCATCTTATATGGGCACAGCTTATGATGCCCCAAAACAATTACAACAGTAACATTAAGGATCACTGATTGCAGATCACCATAACAGGTATGACCATGATGAAGAAGTCTGAAGTACTGCAAGAGTTACTAAAACGGGACGCGCAGACGTGAAGTGAGCACATGCTGTTAGGAAAATGGTGCTGAGACTTGCTTGATGCAGGGTTGCTAAAAGCCTTCCATTTGTAAAACAAGAAAACAGTACCTTTGAAACACAATGAGATATGTCTATGAAAGGCCAGTTTCTTATATATGCACATATAGATGTATATTAGGCAAATTTCTCATATATGTAAGGGTAATTTCTTATATATGCACATTTAGGTCTGTGTTTTATATATATATAGTGTGTGTGTGTGTGTGTGTGTGTGTATACATACACACTATATATATATAACACATTCCATCAGGAATGACAATAAAATTCCTGATAGAGGAGCCAGAGACATATATTCATACACTATAGTATACGACTATATGTCTCTGGCTCCTCTATCAGGAATTTTATTGTCAATAATGCACTTTCTATTATTTTTCTTTTTTTGAGGCAGAATCTGGCTCTGCAACCCAGACTGGAGTGAAGTGAGGCGATCACAGTTCACTGCAGCCTCGACCTCCCAGACTCAAGTGATCCTCCCGCCTCAGCCAGCCAAGTAGCTGGGGCTGCAGGCGCACACCACCAAGACTGGCTAGTTTTTGCAATAATGCACTTTCTTTTCTATTTTCTTCAAACTCTTAAAGTCTACTTGTCAATATTCTCAGATTTTCTACAATTAGCATCTGCTACTAGTATCTGTGAAACACAATGAGATATGCACACTCGTTGATAAAGTACTGCTTTTGTAAGGTGTGATATTTTTCTTACTGAACTAGTGTCTTGGTCTTTACATTCTGCCAATCCGGTAGATTCTCTGTCTCAGAGTGCCTCAAGGTTAATGCCGTCTTGCCATCTCCGGGTGCCCTCTGCTGGCAAAATGAGAGTATAACATGTCAGTCTGGAGAAGGTGAGACACCACTTCATACTTACCAGTCATTGGGAAGTTTATCAAATGCCATCAGTTTGGGAGGCCGAGACCGGCGGATCATCTGAGGTCAGGAGTTCCTGACCAGCCTGGCCAACACGGTGAACCCCATCTCTACTAAAAATACGAAAAAAAATTAGCCGGGCGTGGTGGCTGTGCCTGTAATCCCACTCTACTTGGGAGACTGAGGCAGAATTACTTTTTTTTTTTTGATGAGGACTTTATTATTTAGTATTCATTTTTTTTAATTGCATGTGAAGAACATGCAAGATTTTTGCGAGAATTACTTGAACCTTGGAGGCGGAGATTGCAGTGAGCTGAGATCTCGCCATTGCACTCCAGCCTGGACAAGAGTGAAACTCCATCTCAAAAAAAAAAAAAAAAAAAAATAGGTTTCACATCGGTAATTGCATAACATTAGTTAACATGTTAAAATGTTCCTCTCCTTATTTCCTTTTGAGCTGACATAGATTACAGGTGGACTGTCCAATGTGGTAGTCTAGTAGTGCCTGTGACTCCTGAGCACTTGAAAAGTATCTAGTTCAGGCGTGGTGTAGTAGCTCACGCCTGTAATCCCAGCACTTTGGGAGGCCCAGGTGGGCGGATTGCCTGAGGTCAGGAGTTCAAGACCAGCCTGGCCAACATGGTGAAACCCCGTCTCTACTAAAAATATAAAAATTAGCCAGGTGTGGTGGTGGGCTTCTGTAGTCCCAGCTACTTGGGAGGCTGAGGCAGGAGAACTACTTGATCCTGGGAGGCAG
>NW_016107358.1:688049-741924 GCF_001604975.1 Cebus imitator | reverse complement strand
GCTGGGATTACAGGCTTGAGCCACCGCGCCCGGCCCTACCCAACTCCTGTTCTCAGGGAGCTCATAGTCTGATGGGGGGGCCACAGACACTCCTCTGACCACCCAAAATGAATGTCCAGTTGAATCTGTAGGAGTGGAAAGTGTCACATAGGTCTTGATCTGGTCAGTGAAGTCCAGGAAGGCTCCCTGGAGGAGGTGATGACTGAGCCCTGAAAGATAAGTCATATCCCAGGCAGGGAAGAGTTTGTACAAAGGCCCAGTGGGAGGTTGGAGCATGCCAGGTACAGGGGATAGAGGAAGGCCATCAGGGCTGGGGCTGTGGCATAGGTGTGACAAGACCATGGCCGGCCTCAGTGGCCGGATTTTCGTGTTGAGAAAATCAGAGAATGGGCCCTACAGAGAAGGGCTGATGCGAATGGAAAACGACACCATGTTCGCCATGTTGCCCAGGCTGCCCTCGAACTCCTGAGCTCAAGCGATCCACCCTCCTTGTCTTTCCAAAGTGCTGGGATTACAGGTGTTGGCCAGCACGCCCAGCCTGAGATCCCATATTTTATCAAATCTGAGGCATGCGTTCCCTCCGCTAGCGTCTCTGAAGTCAAGGTGCAGCCTACAGGCAGTGTAATTGCCTGGCGGGGTTTAATTGACAGGCTTTTCCCTTTCCTGCTGGCATATTTAATGACAGCGTGTGCCTTTTGAATTTTTGAACTGTTTAGATTTTTGCCATTTAGGTATTACTGTTGAAAAGAAAGGCCGGGCACAGTGGCTCATGCCTGTGATCCCAGCATTTTGGGATGCCAAGGTGGGTGGATCACCTGAAGTCCAGAGTTTGAGACCAGCCTGGCCAAGATGGTGAAACTCCATCTCCACTAAAACTACAAAAATTGGCCACACGTGGTGGCGTGCGCCTGTAATGCCAGCTACTTGGGAGGCTGAGACAGGAGAATCGCTTGAACCCGGGAGGTGGAGGTTGCAGTGAGCCGAGATTGTGCCATTGCACTCGAGCCTGGGCAACAAAGAGTGAAACTCCATCAAAAATAAAAAAAGAAAGAAAGAAAGAGAGAGAGAGAGAGAGAGGGAGGGAGGGAGGGAAAGAGGGAAACAGAGAAAGGGGAAAGGTGGTCTGGCACGGTGGCTCATGCCTGTAATCCCAGCACTTTGAAAGGCTGAGGTGGGAGGACTGCTGAAGCCCAGGAGTTCAAGACCAGCCTGGGCAATGGTGAAACCCCATCTCCAAAAAAAAAAAAAAAATACAAAAAAATTAGTTGGGCGTGGTGGCATGTGCCCATAGTCCAAGTGAAATGGGAGCTGAGGTGGGAGGATCACCTGAGCCTAAAAATGGGCCGGGCGCGGTGGCTCACGCATGTAATCCCAGCACTTTGGGAGGCCGAGGCAGATCTCCGACTCCTGAGGTCAGGAGTTTGAGACCAGCTTTGCCATCATGGTGAAACCCCGTCTCTACTCAAAATACAAAAATTAGCCAGGCGTGGTGGCAGGCGCCTGTAATCCCAGCTACTCAGGAGGCTGAGGCAGGAGAATCACTTGAACCCCAGGAGGCGGAGGTTGCTGTAAGCTGAAATTGTGCCACTGCACTCCAGCCTGGGCGAGAGCGAGACTCCATCTCAAAAAACAAAGGAAAAAAGAAAAGAAAAAAAAAAAAGAAAAAAAAAAAGAGAGATGATTTAGCAGCCTTGGACACGTATCAGCTTCTCTCCAGCGTGCAAATCCCACCCACCTCCCTCCCTGCGGGTCTTTTCTCCTTAGCACTGAGTAGTTCTTCTTCATTAGAGACTGCTTCCCCCACGGCACTGTCAGTTTCTCCCACTGGACTCCCGGTTCCCCAGGGGTTGAGCACTGCTGTCTTCCCAGAGCCCAGAACAGTGTCTGGCACCCAGTAGGTGCTCAGTAAATTGCAGGTTGAAACATAGGAAGTTGCCAAGCTTGGCCGTTTGGCGCCCCCGTGTGGCTGCCGCTGACCCCCGCGTGTCCGTCCGCTCCCCACAGGCCGGGAAGCTGGAGCCGCGGCTGGTGCTGGACCAGCTTCGCTGCAACGGCGTCCTGGAGGGCATCCGCATCTGCCGCCAGGGCTTCCCCAACCGCATCCTCTTCCAGGAGTTCCGGCAGCGGTGAGCCCGAGCGGGGGGGCTGGGCGGGGAGTGGGTTTGGAAGCCAACACACGCCTGCATTCGGGTCTCCAACCTCTCTTGCTCCTTCTGAGCCAGGGAGGTTGAGACAGATTACACACTTTGCTGAACCTCAGTTTACTCATCTGTGGTATGGGAGAACACGACTCCATTTGATGCATTTCTGAGAGAAAGCGCACAGAGCTCTATGGGCATCTGGGGTGCATTGCTGCTGCCATTTAGGGCAGTAGTCCCCAGATGATGAATGTGAAATCTCTGCATGGTGTCGCACATCTGCACATCTTTAAACGTGAAGTAGAAGTCCAGGCGCGGTGGCTCCTGTCTGTAATCCCAGCACTTTGGGAGGCCGAGGCGGGTGGATCACCTGAGGTCACGAGTTCGAGACCAGCCTGGCCAACATGGTGAAACCTCGTCTTTAATAAAAATATAAAAAATTAGCCAGGTGTGGTGGTGGGCTTCTGTAATCCCAGCTACTTGGGAGGCCGAGGCAGAAGAATCACTTGAACTTGGGAGGCGGAGGTTGCCGTGAGCCAAGATTGAGTCATGGCACTCCAGCCTGGGTGACAGACTGAGACTCTGTCTCAAAAAAAAAAAAAAAAAGAAAAGAAAAGAAAAAAGAAAAGTACCTAGTTCAAATTGAAAGGCCTATGAATATATACCACATTTGAAGAGCCACAGTGGAAAAAAACAAATGTAAAATATGTAATTAATAGTGTATTGGTTACATGCTAAAATAATATTTTAGATGTATTAAATAAAATTTTGTCAACTCATAATTTTCTACCTTTTAAAATATGGTTACTAGAAAACTGTAAATCATATATATATACATATATACATCTTGCATTGTATTTCAACTTTACAGTATGCTACAAATAGCACATTCTAAAGTCATAGTATCAGGCAGAAATTTCAATGTGGGTAGTAAAAAATGGTTAAATGACACCTGAAATTTTCATGTAGATTGAGGGTATACAAATCACTGGGAAAACAAAGATCTGAGAAAGATTTTATTAATTTTTTGGATCAATTTTGGAGAATCACTGATGTGTTAAGTGCCAAAGACCCACCATCTCTCCTCAGAGTGGGGAGAGGGTAGGAAGTGCCTATACCTTAATTCAGGCCTGTTGAGGGGCATCAGCTGGACCACCGTGAGAGCCTGCCAAGAGGCCAGACATGGCCTATGGGAGCAAAATACAAGGGTGTGACTAGGGAAGTAATGTGCTTTGCACCGGCATTCCCACTCAAATCCCATATTGAATCGTAATCCCCAGTGTTGGAGGTGGGGCCCGGTGGGAGATGACTGGATCATGGGGGTGGATTTCTCATGAACGGTTTAGTGCCATACCCTTGGTACTGTCGTCGCAACAGTGAGTGATTCTCCCCAGGCCTGCTCGTTTGAAAGTGTGTGACATCTCCCCTCTCTCTCTCTTGCTCCTGGCTTCACCACGTGATGTGTCTGCCTCCCCTTCACCTTCCTCCATGATTTTAAACTTCCTGAGGCCTCCCTAAAAGCAGTTGTCGCTATGCTTCCTGCACAGCCCATACAACCATGAGCCAATTAAACCTCTGATTTTTTTGTTGTTGTTTTTGAGAGGGAGTCTCGCTCTATCACCCAGGCTGGAGTGCAGTGGTGTGATCTCAGTTCACTGCAACCTTTGTCTCCCAGGTTCAAGTGATTCTCCTGCCTCAGTCTCAGGAATAGTTGGGACTACAGGCAGGCACCACCATGCCTGGCTAATTTTTTTGTATTTTTAGTAGAAATGGACTAGGCTGGCTAGGCTGGTCTCAAACTCTGAACTCAGGTGATCCGCCTGCCTCAGCCTCCCAAAGTGCTGGGATTACAGTTGTGAGCCACTGCCACCAGTCTAAAGCTCTGCTCTTTATAAATTACCCAGTCCCAGATATTTCTTTACAACAATGTGGGAATGGCCTAATACAGGGAGTAACTGCCTTTTCAAACTTTGTCGGAGTGCAGGATGCTTCTTCCTCCAGGGCAGGTGTGGACTTTTGGTGTTCTTTACAGCTATGTGTGTGGTTTAGCTTCTCAAAGAGGGCCAATTAGAGGGTAACAGGATGATAATAGGTAGAAATTGGAGGTGAGCTACTGAATGCTTAGTGAAAAAGATTCTGGGACTTCAAGATGAGTGACCCTCAGTGATGGGGGAGGAGAGGAAAGGGTACATGTAGACAGGCCATTTGACACTCACAGTCCTGGTGAGGCTGTCCCTTTTTCCCCAACACCTTCCTTAGCAAAAACTACAGGAAGAAAGAGAGAGAGAGACCTTCTTTGCAAATCTTTGAACCCAAACATGTCTGCAAACATAACCTATAAATGTTAGGTTAAAAACATCAGCTATTTTCAGATGATCTCCTCTGATCCTTATTTTGTCCCTTGCCCCTTCCTAATACTCATTAAGTTATTCATCAGATCTTGAGTAAGGCTGTGCTCAGTAATGGGAATTCCAAGAATGTCAAAGTTGGAGAAGGCCTTAGGAGTCCTCTTCTCTTTCCATCCACAGTTATCCATAGATTTTTGAGCTCTTACTATGTGTCACGCACTACAGTAGGCCACAGGGACAAGAGGTTATATTTGGTGAGAAATCACATCTCCAGTGTAGCCCCATTCTACCTTGAGGAAATTCTCATATTAAAAAGATTTTGTTTGTATCTACTCATAGAATTATAAAACAGCCTGTGCGTCTGGAGGAAGTGAGCTTAGAATGGTTGGAGCACAGTATGGGAGATAACATCCTGAACACCCCAATCTAGACAGCTTTGACTGTTACAAAAGTTCATTTGTCCAGTTTTTCAAATATTCCAGGTGAGGTGAAGTTTTTACTTTTACAAAATGTTCCTATTTTTCTCCAGTATATTCTTTAAAAAAAAAAAAATTTTTTTTCGAGATGGAGTTTGACTCTTGTCGCCCAGGCTGGAGTGCAACGGCATGATCTCAGCTCACTGCAACCTCTGCCTCCTGGGTTTAAGTGATTCTTCTGCCTCAGTCTCCCAAGTAGCTGGGATTATAAGCATGCACCACCACGCCTGGCTAATTTTTTTTGTATTTTTAGTAAATACAGGGTTTCACCATGTTGGCCAGGCTGGTCTCAAACTCCTGACCTCAAGTGATCTGCTAGCCTCGGCCTCCCAAAGTGCTGGGATTTACAGGCATGAGCCGCTGCTCCTGGTCATAACACTTTTCATTAAAGATTACCTTTTCTGATATTTATCATGGCTTTCATTAGTTTCCATGACCATCTTTTTTTTGTTCTTTATTTTCATTCTGTGTCATATATTTTAAGTATTTCTCATAAGGCTGCATACAGTTTTATCAGCCTTACAATCTTGTCTTTCAGTTGAAACATTTAGTTCACAAACATTTAATATAACAACTGAAATATTCAACCATTTAACTACTATTTCTTCCATTTTTTCTAAGTTCTTTTCTCACCAATTATATTTTATTATTTCATTTCCTTCACTATTAACTTGAAAGTGCAGGACAGTTGTCCAGATGGGCTTGGGCCAATACAGCTCTCTCCTTTCTCTTCCTTGTAGTTGTCAAGAATAACTGTAGAATGATGCAGCATCCTGAGACATGGGGCGCCTGGCCAGAAGAGCCTGGGCTCTGTTTCAGTCTCCCCAGAGAAACAGGCTGTCTTTCAGTGCTTTGGCACTAAATCAGTGAAACACGATGCCCCAGGGTGGGCTTCTTTCCAGGTTCCCTCAGGGGTGCTGCAAGTTAGACACACACAGATAAGACTCCATCAGTCCAAAGCAGTTTTCCTGATCTGGGGGACTGGCTTATGAAGAGTCCTAGGCTACTGTTGTCCTTTCTGCCTATGGGTAAGTAATAAACCACTTCATGAAACTCGGGTATGAGTGTGTTCTGTCTCGCCAGACTCAGGTAAGGTGATGAGTGCAGAGTGAATCTGCTTCACAGGTAGTTTTACATTTTTTACTACTCTTTTTATAGCTGTAATAATGATTACATCAATCACACCTGACATATGAAGTCTAATAGTATTTAACTTCTTCCAAGATAATGAAGAAACTATATCTTGCTAGCCACAATATTTTCTTAGACAGAAAGAATAAAAATAACCTGAGAATTTGTTAAAAATGAAAATTAACTAACGCATGCTGGACTTAGTTGACAGGTGCCACAAACCACTTTAGCACACATTTACCTACGTTACAAACCTGCACATCCTGCACATGTACCCCAGAACTAAAAATAAAAATTTAACAATTTTTAAAAGGAGGTAAAAAAGACTACATATTAAGTAAAGTGTACACTACTTGAGTGACAGATGCTCCAAAATCTCAGAATTCACTACCTAAGAACTTATCCACATAACCAACAACCACCTCTACCCTCAAAACTATTGAAATTTTTAAAAGAAATTTTAAAAATGCAAAGTCACCATCCCCACCCCAGACCAATTAATCAGAATTTGCAATTTAACAAGATCCCAAATGATTAATATATGAAAACATTTGAAAAATACTGCCTTAGAACACTTTAAATTTTTTTATGATTTATATTTCATTTTCATGTATTTTAATTTTATTTACATTTTAACCCATGATATTGTTTAAATAATCAATATTCATTTATATTTACCAATGTACACTTTTTATTTAAACCAATTCCTTTCTGCATTTCTGACCTTGCTGTTGTGTTTGTGCCCATTGTTTCTAGGCCTTTTCAACGGACAAAGATGGCTGAATTTTGTTTTTATATGTATATGTGTCCATTGAGAGACAGAAAGAGAGAGAGAGGGAGAGCGAGCTACATAAGATCATTTGAAACAGTTCAATTCTGTATGAGTGTTAACAAGTGGATACAATTAAGTTCACTTCTTTCATTTTACAATAACTTTTAAAGTTTCTTTTGTATTTGTAAAATTTTGTTTCATAATTATATGAAATACCCAATTCTTACATCAAATATGCAAAACAATGAATATTGCGTTATATCTAGATTCTACATCTCCTACACACACATATTTCCTCCCTTCCTATAGCAAACTCAAAAATTTTGTTATTCCATTTTCCTTAATAAAAGCAAACATGTACAGATAATGGCATAATCTCTCAACCTCCCTTTTCCAGATACATCATGAGAAACTTTCATGTTTTCTCCACCTTTTTTTCGTCATTTAAAAATATATCCTGTAGCTCATTTTATGGCTGAGATTTTCTCCATTTCTTTTGACAGCTAAACAGGACTCCAATATGTATTAGTAATAATTATTTCATTAAAAGTATTAAGATAAATTTTGTAACATTATTCTACAAAATAAGTCAATTTCCTTAAGGAATTAGCAAAAGGGCAAAGTGTGCAGTCTCAAACCCTGGGCCTCCACGAATCCCAACCACACACATACACAAATCAAAAAACAAGCAGAAACTTTCAGAACCAACAGTTTCAGAACTCTGGAAAACAATCAAAGGCTTACAGCAACCTAGTGAACATGAAGTAAAGGAAAAGCTAATTTATACATGGTTAAAAAGCTTTCTGGCATTTTGCTTGCTCATTCCGCAGCCTCTCCTGGTTCAGCAATACTCTTAAAGAAGGAAGCCTACATTCCCAGTGTGGGATCCTGGTCCCTAATATCAGAGGAAGCATAGAAGACCTTATATGCAAATTATCATTCAGGTCTGTTCTAACCTGACAGGGTGATCTGAAAGAGTCATGCAAGGTGCTTATCTTAGTTTGCCTAACTGGAAAATCACCAAGGCCAGATAAATAGTGGGCATTATTTGAAAACATTGCAAAGTGGATGAGCAACCGCTGACATCTATGGCAAGAGATTAAACTTAAGACATACAACAGACAGACCAAGACTTAAGAGAGAAACCTAGGAAGAGAGTTTCTTCACAATCAAAAGTGCCCATATTTATGGGGGCATTTAGAAAGTCATATATATGGCAAGGGCAAGAAGCATGCATAAAAAAGACCTCAAATATCTTAAATTTTACCTTGGGTGAAACTCTTGTCTCGGTGAAAATTGGGCTAAGTGTTCAAGAAGGGGAGGGTCCTAGAAAAGAGCCAGTCTGCAAAGCCTGAAAGAGGTACTTCTTTGCCCCCTGACACTGGCCCAACAGCTGATGTTCAAGAAAGTCTCTGTTAAGCACAAGATAAAAAATCACACACACTAAAGAACTACAATGACAAGCAATATAGTCTCTGCCAACATAGTTTGGGAAAGTCACTAGACAATGGACTACTACAACCCTCAACAATAGAAAGAAAATGCAAACCCCAACAAAGGGTGAGCATCTGATTTCCAGGATTATCATATTCAAATGTCCAGTTTTCAACAACAAAAATCACAAGATATACAAAGAAACAGGAAAGTACGGCCCACTCAAAGAAAAATAAATAAATAAATCATCAGAAACTGTCCATGAAAAAGNAAATCTGATTTTAAGAGTTGCCACATTATACTGTTTTAAATGTCCAGTTTTCAACAAAAACCACAAGACACAGAAAGAAACAGAAAAGTATAGCCTACTTAAAGGAACAAAATCAATAGATGCTATCCCTGAGAAAGCCCAGATATTTAACTTACTAGACAAAGACTTTGAAACAATTGTCTTAAATATGATGAAAGATATGAATCTACACATCCAAGAAGCCCAACAAATCCCAACTAAGATAAACTCAGAGACCCACGTTGAGGCACATTATAATCAAACTCTCAAAAAACGAAAAATCTTGAAAGCAGCAAGATGAAGCAACTCCTCTTGTACAAGAGAGTCTCAGAATTAACAGCCAATTCCCCCATCAGAAACTATGGTAACCAAAAGCATGTGGAATGGCATATTTAGAGTGCTAAATGAAAAAGGCTGACAACCAAAATTTCTATATCAGGCAAAAATGAGGGAGAAATTAAGCCATTCCAAGGTAAACAAAAACCAAGGGAGTCTGTTACCACTAGACATGTCTTGAAAGAAATACTAACATAGACCTTCAGGTTGAAATGAAAAGATACTGGTAACTGAAAACTGTGTGAAGAGACAAAGGGCTCTGATAAATGTAACTACATGAATGTAAAAGCCAACACTATAGTATTCTTAATTTATAACTCTACTTTTTGTGTCCTACAGCAGCATTCCCAAACCTTTTTGGCGCCAGGGACTGGTTTTGTGGAAGGCAATTTTTCCATGAACCAGGGGTGCGGATGATTTGGGGATGAAACTGCTCCAGCCCAGATCATCAGGCATTTGTTGGATTCTCATAAGGAGCCTACAACCTAAACTCCTTGCATGCCCAGTTCACAATATGGTGCACACTCATAAGAATCTAATGGCACCACTGATCTGACAGGAGGTAGAGCTCAGGTGGTAATGCTTACTCATATCACTCACCTCTTGCTGTGTGGCCCAATTCCAAATGGGCCATGGACAGTACCAGGGGTTGGAGATTCTCATCCTACATTATTTAAAAAATAAAAACATAAAAATAATTCTAGATCTATGCTACTGGGCATAAAATGTATAACGATATAATCTGTCACAACAGCAACATAAAGAGAACAAAGTTTTTGTATGCTATTGAAACTGATGTCAATTCAAACTAGACTTTTATAAATTTATTATGATAAATATAATCCCCATTGCAGTCAGCAAGACAGTATTCAAAAAAATAAAAGAAACTGAGAAAGGAAGCAAAAAAATTCACTTAAAAATATCAACTAAATGCAAAGGAAAACAATAATAGAGGAAATGAGGAACACAAAAAAGGAACTGTCCATACAGAAGACAGGTATCAAACAGGCAGAAGTCCTTCTTTAACAAAACTTACAATTGTAAATGGATTAAAACTCATTAATGAAAAGGCAGTGGTTGACAGAATGTAGTTTAAAAAAATTATGCAATTATATTCTGTCTATAGGAGACCCACTTTAAATCTAGAGGCACAAATAGGTTAAAGTAAAAGGAAGGAAATGGTAATCAAAAGAGACCTGGGGTAGCTATACTAGTACCAGGCAAAATTGACTTTATGTCAAAAACAATTACAAAAAATAAATAAAGACATTATACATTGATAAAAAGTAAATTCATCAAGAAATTACAAAAATTATAAACATCTATACACCAAACAACATAGCTTCAAAATATATAAAGCAAACACTGACAGAATTGAATGGAAAAAGTTTTACAATAATAGTTGGACGCTCCAATACACCACTTGTATTAATGAGAACATCTAAACAGATTAGCACTAAAGAAGTAGAGTACTGGAGTAACACTATAAATCCATTAAACCTAACATACATAAAACGCTCCACTCATCAACAGCAGAACGCACATTCTTCTTGAGTTCATATAAAACACTGTCCAGAACAGACTATGCTGGGTAAAATAACTCTTAATAAATTTAATAAAATCAGAACCATACAAAGTATCTTCTTTGACCACAATTTAATGAAATTAAAAGTCAATGTAATGAATATGGAAAATTAAAACTGTGTGAAAATTAACACATCCCTATAAAACCAGTGGAGGAAGGAAAAAAGTCAAAAGGTAAACCAGGAAATACTTAGAAAATAATGAAGATGAAAACATACACACACATTCACACACAATAACAAAACATACAGGATGAAGCAAAGACAATACTCAGAGGGAAACTTACAACTGTATATACCCATATAAAGAGAAAAATCTCCAACCATTAACCTAACTTTATACTTTGAAGAAACAGGAAAAAACTAGAAGAAAGGGGGAAAGAATGAAGATCAGAGTAGAGATAAATGAAATAGGGAATAAAAAAACAATGAAGTCAACAAAACCAAAAGTTTATTTGAAAAATGAAATTATAAGCCTTTAGTTAAGACTGAAAAAAAGGGAAGTAGTAAATAACTAAAATTAGAAATAAGAGTAGAAACATTTGTACCAACCTTGCAAAAATGAAAAGGATTATCCCACAGCTTACCAAAAAAAGGATTATAATAATTTGAATAATTATACACTCATAAGTTAAATAACATAGATGAAAAGAACCAATTCCTAGAAACACAAATTACCTAAAACAACTCGAGAAGAAATGCATAATCCCAACAGACCTGTAGTAAGAAATTGAATCAGTAATTAAAACACTCCCGGTGGGGAGGGGAAGCATAGGACCAGATGAATTTGCTGGTCAATTCTATAAATAAATAAATAAGAACTGAAAATAATCCTTCCCAAATGCCTCCACAAAATAGGAGGTACCAATTCTTAACTCATTCTAAGAGGTAAGCATTGCCCTCTCAAAGATGCCCACTTTCACTGCTGTTATTCAATATCGCACATAAATTCTAGCCAGAACAAGTAGATGTAAAAAAGATATAAAGGCTGTTATAGTTTAGATACTTGTATCCTTCAAATCTCATGTTGAAATATTATTTCCAGTGTTGGAGGTGGGGCTGGTGGGAGGTGTTTGTGTCATGGAGGCAGATCCTTCATGAAAGGCTTGGTGCTCTCCTAATACATTCACATGAGATCTGGTTGTTAAAAAGAGTCAGGGGACTTCCCCATCTCTTGCTCCCTTTCTTGTCGTATGACATATCTGCTTCTCCTTTACTTTCCACCATGATTGTAAGCTTCTTGAGGCCTTCACTAGAATCAGATGCTGGTACTATATTTCCTATACAGCCTATAGAACCATGGTTCAAATAAGCCTATTTTCTTTATAAATTACCCAGTATCAACTATTCCCTTATAGCAACACAAGACTTACTATGCAGAAAATTGGTACCAAGGAGTGGGGCATTGTG
This sequence comes from Cebus imitator, assembly GCF_001604975.1. Lineage (NCBI taxonomy): Eukaryota > Metazoa > Chordata > Mammalia > Primates > Cebidae > Cebus > Cebus imitator. Next base: position 730,007 of record NW_016107358.1, on the reverse strand, counting down.
ATAAAACCTGAAAATATGGAAGCAGCTCTAAAACTGGGTGGTAGGCACAGGTTAGAATAGTTTGGAGGGCTCAGATGACGGGAAGACAAATTCGGTACTTCTTAAAATCTGTTTAAATGATTGTGACCATAATGCTGATAGAAATATGGAGAGTGAAGCCTGGGCTGATAAAGTCTCAGGTGAAAAAGAGGAACTTACTTGCAACTGGAGCAAAGATTACTCTTGTTGTCCCCTAGCAATGAACATTGTCTATGTCCTATGACTTTGCGGAAGGCTTAACTTGAGTATGACTTAGGGTACCTGGGGGAAGAAATTTCTAAGCAGCAAAGCATGAAAGATTTGGTGTGCCAGCTTCTCATGGCCAATGATCAGATATGGGAGTACAGAAAAAACTAAAGTTAGCACTTATAATTAAAAAAGGAGTAGAGGGTAACAATTTGGGTAATCTACAACCTGGCCATGTGGTAGAGAAGGAAAGAGCATTTGCAGATAAGGAATTTGAGCAGGCAAGCATTGCTAGAGATATTAGCATCAATAAATGGGAACCATGTCCTAATAGCCAAGACAATTTTTAAAAAGGTCTCAAGGTATTTCAGAAATATCTGAGGTGGGCCTTCGCATCACAGGCCCAGAAGCCTAGGAACAAAGAATAGTTTCAGGGGCCAGGCCCAGGGTCCTGTTGCTCTGTGCCACTTTGTGGAGATGTTCCCTGAAATCTGGTGGTTCTAGCTACATCCAAAGCTCAAAGGGCCCCATGTACAGCTCAAGACGCCATTCTGAAAGGTGCAAGCCATAAGTCTTGGAAGCATCCACATAGTGTTAAGTCTGTAGGTGTGCAGAATGCAAGAGTGGAGGTTTGGCAGCTTCCACGTAGATCTCAGAGGATATATCAGAAAGCCTAGGTGCCTGGGCAGAAGCCTACTACAGGGGCAGAGGCTCCATAGGAAACCTCTACTAGGACACTGCCAAGGGGAAATGTAAAGTTGGAGACTCCACACAGAGTCCTCACTCGGACACTGCCTAGTGGAGCTATAGGAGCTGGTCCACTGCCCTCCAGACCCCAGAGTGGTAGAGTAACCAGCAGTGTGCACCTTTAACTTGAAAAGCTGCAAGTATTAAACTCCAACTCATGAGTGCAGCCACATAAGCGGCACCCAGCAAACCCAAAGGGGTAGAGCCATCTAAAGCCTTGGAGACCTACCCCTTGAACTAGTGTGCCCAGGATGTGAGACATGAAGTCAAGAGTTATTTTGGAGGTTTTAGGTTTAACATCTTCCCTGCTGGGTTTTGGACTTGCTGGCTAAGTCTGTTGCCCTTTTCTTTTGGCCAATCTCCTTCAGAATGGGAATGTTTACTCAATGCCTGTACCACCATTGCGTAACATCTTGGAAGTAAATAACTTGTTTTTGATATTACAGACTCGTAAGTGGAAGGAACTTGCCTTGAATCTCAGATGAGACTTTTGACTTTTGAGTTGATGGCAGAATGAGTTTAAGACTTTTGGGGACTATTGGGAAGGAATGATTTTATTTTGCAATGTGAGGAAGACATGGGTTTTGGGGAGCCAGGGGCAGAATTTTATAGTTTGGATATTTAGATTTCAACTCCAAATCTCATGTTGAAATTTGATCTCTAATGTTGGAGGTGGAACCTAGTGGAAGGTGTTTGGGTCATGGGAGCAGACCCCTCACAAATGTCTTGGTGTTCTCCCCACAGTAATGATTTCATAAAAGATCTGGTTGCTAGGAAGAGTCTGGGGCATCCTCCCTCTTTCTTGCTCCCTCTCTTACCATGACACATCTGCTATCCTTTTGCCTTCCACAATTACTGTAAGCTTTCTGATGTCCTCAACAGTAGCAGATATTGGTATCATGCTTCTTGTACAGTCTGTAGAGCCATGAGCCAAATAAACCTCTTCTCTTTAGAAAGTACCCAGCCTGAGGTAATTCTTCCTAGTAATGCAAAACAGACTACTACAAAGGCATCTCAATTTGAAAGGAGGAAGTAAAGCTATCTCTCTTTGCCTATAACATAATCCTATGTATTGAAAGTCCCAATGAATCCACAAGACAGATGCTAGAGTTAAGCAAAGTTGCAAGTTATAAGATCAATAAATAAAAATCAGTTGTTTCTACACACTAGTGATAATCAAAAAAGGAAATTAAGAAAGCAATTTCATTTACAATAGCTTCTAAAATACAAGGAATAATAAGAATAAATTTAACCACAGGTATGAAAGACTATACACAATAAACTATAAAATATCATTTAAAATAAAATTAACATAAATCAATGGAAAGACATTCCATGATCACGGATTGAAGAACTCAATATGGTTAAGATGACATTGTTACCCAAAAGACCTGTGGATTCAATGCAATCCTTATCAAAATTGCTACAGTATTTTCGTAGAAATGAAAGGCTAATCTTAAAATTCATTTGGAATTGGAATGGGGACCCTCACAGCCAAAATAATACACACACACACACACACACACACACACACACACACACACACACAGTCACAATCTCCAATTTCAAAACTTACTACAAAGCTCCAGTAATCAAAATAGTGTAGTGCTGGCATAAGGCTAAACATACAGACCAATGGAACAGAACTGAGGTCTAGAAGTAAACCCACAAACTTATGGCCAATTGATTTTCCTCAAAGGTGCCAAGTTTATTCAATAAGGGAAAGAAAATCTGTTCAACATACAGTGCTGAGACATACAGTAGGTTTCCAGATACAAAATAATGAAGTTGGAGCCTCATTTCACACACAATTAGGATGACTATTAGGGAAAGAAAAAGAAAAGATCAAGTGTTGATGAGAATGTGGAGAAATTGCTGATGGGAATGTAAAATGGTGTACTTATTACAGAAAAGTTTAGCGGTTCTTCCAAAAGTTAAACAGAGTTACCACGTGATCCAGCAATTCCAACATATAAAACCAGAAGAACTGAAAATAGAGACGCAAATACTGGTACTACAATGTTCATTTAAGCATTTATTCACAATGGCCAAAAGGTGGAAACAATCTAGTGTCTATCAATAGATAACTGCATTCACAAAATGTCATATATACTTTATTATTCAGTCATAAAAATGAACTGCTGATAAATGCTACGTGAGTGAACCTTGAAAACAGTATGCTAAGTAAAATAAGCCAGACACGCAAGAAGTAGTTTGAGTCCACCATTATGAAATATCTAAAACAGACAAATTCATAGAGACAGAAAGGTTAGATTGCTAGAAGTTGGGGAAGGGAAAGAATGAAGAGTTACTAATGAGTACAGAGTTTACATTTTGGGCAATTGAAAAGTTTTGGTAATAGTAATTGCCAACACTGTGAATAAAATTAGTATCACTGGATCATACACTTAAAATAATAAAATTTCATATTTTATGTTATGCAGATTTCATAATAAAAAATACACCAGCAAAATAAATAAATGCAGAACATAGTAAAAAATAAAAAGGAAAAGAATGCCAAAATTGCTTTAATCTTCCACTGAGGTAATAAATAGGAAATAGCCATTTTTTTTGAAAGAGTAATAAAAAGGAGCACATCTCATTAGATATTATTTAGTAATTTGAAATGTGCCACTAGACAAATATAATTTTTTAAACAAAAAGTACAGAATTAGAACTATTATAATAGTGGATTTCAAATCTATAAAACAATGAGTTGGTTAATAAATAGCATAGGCAGAAATGAACAGAAAACAAAACTAATCACATCAAAATAAATTCCTAGTAAAATAAATCTCAAAACCTAATTAAAATGAGATTAAAATATATAAATATTGGAGATTTCCATTTCTAGGAAACAAAAGATATATTTTCCCTATTCCTCCCACTAAATACAACTAAGACACCTAAACATATTATACAACAACATAGAATGCTGAACAAATAAAGCAAAGAACTTTGGAACCTAAGGAACACGGTATTCTTGGGTTTTCTTCTCCTCTTACATATACTAGGACTAACATGGCCATGACGTTTTCAAAACGAGTGGTCTTCAACTTTTTAGCATCAGGGACTGGTTTTTTAGAAGACAATTTTCCCATGGATAAGGACAGGAGGGTGGGTGGAGATGGTTTGGGATGAAACTGTTCCATCTCAAATCCTCAGGCATTAGATTCTCGTAAGGAGTCGGCAACCTAGATCTTTTGCTTGTGGGGTTCACAATAATGTTTGCGTTCCTGAGAATCTAATGCTGCTGCTGCTGATCCGACAGGAGACAGAGATCAGGCCATGACGTTCATTCAACTGCAGCTCAGCTCCTGCTGTGTGGCTCGATTTCTGACAGGCCAAGGTCCAGGACCCGTCCATCGTTAAACAGTCACTCCACTAAGACATGACACGTATGTATCTATGATGATTAATATTAGGTGTCAATTTGAAGGATGCCTAAATGGCTGGTAAAATATTATTTCTGGGTGTGTCTGTGAAGGTGTTATCAAAGGAGACTGACATTTGTGTCGGTGGACTGGAAGAGTAAGACCCACTCTCAATACGGGTGGGTACCATCCAATCAGCTGCCAGTGTGCCTAGAACAAAGCAGGTGGAGGAAGGTGGGATAAGCTTTGCCTGCTGACTTTTCTGGCTGCCTTCTTCCCCCATGCTGGATTGGCCTTTGGACTCTGTGACTTCTACCAGTGGCTTACCATGGGCTCTTGGGCTTTGGCCACAGACTGAAAGCTGCAGTTTCCCTGGTTTTGAGGATTTCGGACTTGGACAGAGGCACTATCATCTTCTATCTTCCCCAGCTTGCAGATGGCCTATCATGCAACTCCACCTTGTAATCATAGGAGTCAATTCTCCCTAATAAACTCTCTTTCATATTTCTATATCCTATTAGTTCTGTCCCTCTGGAGAACCCTGCTATAAACACACACACACACACACACACGTACAGAATCTCAAATGACAACTGTAAAATATGTAAAGTGAAAATTGATAGAACTGAAATTTTAAAAAACAGACAAATCCAGTTCTACAAGGACACATGCACACGAATGTTCGTTGCAGCACTGTTTACAATAGCAAAGACCTGGAACCAACCCAAATGCCCATCAATGATAGTCTGGACAGGGAAAATGTGGCACATATACGCCATGGAATATTATGCAGTGATCAAAAATGATGAGTTCGTGTCCTTTGTAGGGACATGGATGAACCTGGAAACCATCATTCTCAGCAAACTGACACAAGAGCAGAAGATCAAACACCACATGTTCTCACTCATAGAACAATGAGAACACATGGACACAGGGAGGGGAGCACTACACACTGGGGTCTGTTGGAGGAAATAGGGGAGGGACAGCGGGGGGTGGGGAGTTGGGGAGAAATAGCATGGGGAGAAATGCCAGATATAGGTGAAGGGGAGGAAGGCAGCAAATCACACTGCCACATGTGTACCTATGCAACAATCTTCCATGTTCTTCACATGTACCCCAAAACCTAAAATGCAATCAAAAAAATAGACAAATCCAGAAGTAGAGACTTCAACACCACTCTCTTGACAACTGATAGAACAACTAGGCAGAAATCAGTGAGGATATAGAAGAACAATACCACTGACTAACAAGATCTAATAAGCATAAAGATGGCCACTGACTGTATGAAAATGATGTTGCATCTAGATAAATATGATTACAAAAATGAGGATGGGTTTACATCTGGATAAACCCATCATAAGTTGAAATTATTAAGTTGAGGCCGGGTGCAGTGGCTCAGGTCTGTAATCCCAGCACTTTCGGAGGCTGAGGCAGGCAGATCACGAGGTCAGGAGTTCAAGACCAGCCTGGCCAGCATGGTGAAACTCCACCTCTATTTAAAAAAATAAATAAAGATTAAGTTGAAAGGCATTTTCAACTTAATGAGTTTATGCAGACGTAACTCCACTGTAAATCAAGAAGAATAAGTACGTAGAACACTCCACCCACAGCAACACAACACACGTTCTTTTTAGTGCTTATGGAACATATACTAACATAGCAATATCCCAAGGCTATGAAACAAACTTCAATTTTTTTTTTTTTTTTGAGATAGAGTCTAGTTCTGTCGACCATGCTGGAGTGCAGTGGTGCAATCTCACCACAACCTGCACCTCGCAAGTGAAAGCGATTCTCCTGCCTCACCCTCCTCAGTAGCTGACTACAGGCACCTGCCACCATGCCCGGCTAATTTTTGTATTTTTAGTAGAGACATGGTTTCACGATATTTGCCAGGATGGTCTCAATTTCCTGACCTCATGATCCACCTGCCTCAGCCTCCCAAAGTGCTGAGCTTACAGGCGTAAGCCACCATACCACGCCCCAAACTTCAACAAATTTAATGAAACTGGAATCATGCAGTGTCTTCTCTAACCACAACAGAATCAAACTAAAAATGGGAGAGTTAATTTTTAAAAGATAACAAGAAAATGGTTCTGGAGCAATTAAACATCTATGTAAAAAACAGAAACCTTATCCTCAACCTCGCTTTATACAAAAGCCACTCCAAAATGGAGAAAAATATTCAGGATGTAGGACTAGGTAGAGAGTTGTTAGACGTGACACCGAAGAATAATCTATAAAAGAAAAAAAAAAAACTGATATACGCCAATTGGTACTGTCCTCTCTAAGCCAAAAGGGCCATTTTCATGTAGACATAAACCCTTATAAAGACAGTCAATGGTAGATTTACCTGTCTGTGTCTGAGAGCCCCTGAAGCCTGGACAAGGATTTGAGGGAAGGAGGGCTTGAGAGGCCAGCAGGGAAGGTTTCAAAAAGATTCGTTAGGCACGAAGAGCACTGCTAGTGATGGCAAAGATCAGGTAATGGTACAAAATAATTTAAAGTGGCAGGCATAATTAAGGGCATACTATGATCTACAAGACCAATACCAAATTTGCATCATCAGGCTGAGGAATTTGTTTAAGAAAGGTGTGTCCTGGGAGTACAGTAAGCAAGAAATACTAGCGCAGTTAATTTACAAGAACATTCAAAGACCATTTGAGGAAAGAGGCTCAAATTTCAAGCTGGGGAATAAAACATCGAGATGGACATTGGTTAGAAAAACACATACAAAAAAGCCGAAATTGACAAATGGGACCTAATTAAACTCAATTACTTCTACACAGCAAAAGAAACTACCATCAGAGTGAACAGACAATCTACAGAATGGGAGAAAATTTTTGCAACCTATCCATCTGACAAAGGGCTAATATCCAGAATCTACAAAGAACTTAAATTTACAAGAAAAAAAAAAAAACACCCCATCAAAAAGTGGGCAAAGGATGTCAACAGATGCTTCTCAAAAGAAGACATTTATGAGGCCAACAAACATATGAAAAAAGCTCATCATCACTGGTCATGAGAAATGCAAATCAAAACCACAATGAGATACCATCTCAAGCCAGTCAGAATGGTGATCATTAAAAAGTCAGAAAACAGATGCTAGAAAGGATGTGGAGAAATAAGTACGCTTTTATACTTCTGGTGGGAGTGTAAATTAGTTCAACCATTGTGGAAGACAGTGTGGCGACTCCTGAAGGATCTAGAGCCAGATAGATCAACTGACTCAGCAATCCCATTACTGGGTATATACCCAAAGGATTATAAATCATTCTACTATAAAGACACATGTAACCATATGTTTATTGCAGCACTGTTCACAATAGCAAAGACTTGGAACCAACCCAAATGCCCATCAATGACACACTGGATAATTATGTGGCATATATACAACATGGAATACTATGCAGCCATAAAAAAGGATAAGTTCATGTCCTTTGCAGCAACATGAAGCTAGAAACAGTCATTCTCAGAAAACTTACACAAGAACCAAAACCAAACACCTCATGTTCTCACTCATAAGTGGGAGCCGAACAATTAGAATGCATAGACACAGGAAGGGGAACATCACACACCGGGACCTGTTGGGGGTCAGGGGGTAGGGGAGAGATAGCATTAGGAGAAATACCTAATGTTGACAACGCGTTCATGGGTGCGGCAAACCATGTCACCTGTATACCTATATAACAAATCTGCACATTCTGCACATATATCTCAGAACTTAAAATTCTTCAAGAATGTGGCAAGCCAGTTACTAACCACATTCATTATTAAAAATTAAAGTTACAATTAAGTAAATCATATTAAAAACAAAGATTATAAATATTACTACTTAGTTTACTATTATCTATACTTTTGAGGTTGTATCTATTTTATTTCTGTAATGGAAATACTACATAATGGTGTGTTACTTATTGATTCTGTATTTGGTGATATATGAAATAGGTAATATATGAAATAGGCTATGGATCGAGTATTTTTACCACGGATATTGGAAAAACTTAAATCAGAGCTTGAATTACTGTTTTATTGACTGTCTACTTTAAAAAGATGGATGTGCGCCGGGCGCGGTGGCTCAAGCCTGTAATCCCAGCACTTTGGGAGGCCGAGGCGGATGGATCACGAGGTCAAGAGATCGAGACCATTCTGGTCAACATGGTGAAACCCCGTCTCTACTAAAAATACAAAAAATCAGCTGGGCATGGTGGCGCATGCCTGTAAACCCAGCTACTCAGGAGGCTGAGGCAGGAGAATTGCCTGAACCCAGGAGACGGAGGTTGCGGTGAGCCGAGATCGCACCATTGCACTCCAGCCTGGGCAACAAGAGCGAAACTCCGTCTCAAAAAAAAAAAAAGATGGATGTGCTTAATAACTGGCTTTAAAAAGATGGGGGAAAATGTTAACATAGTTAATACTGCAGGATAAAACTTTAAAATGTCTGTAGCTGTTACACTGTGAATAGCACAAAATACTGAGGAATATTCTTTAAGTGTTTAAAAAGTTTTAAACTCAGCAAAGAACTGATATTGTTAACCAGAGTCAACTGCAGACATCCAATTGTACTGTTACACTCTCATCTTGTCAATATAAGTGAAAATGTCAATCGACATTTATTTTAGAATTGCTCATTTGTTAATTGCACCCATAGGTTAACTAAAAATACATGAGTTTGAATAAATCAATGAGAACATCTATAAGTTCACTATATAGAAGAGAGATTACATATTATTTGTAAGTTGTATATGACATATCCTTTCAGTAAAATTTGTAATATGTTTATTTTTTGCAAACACACACACACCCACATACACAAGTTAATGATAATCTACTGGATGTGGAGATGCAAGTAGCTGTAAATAGTGCTGTAAAGAACAAAGGATCACCCTTGAGACCTTTCATGATGGAATGCCTAGGAAGTCTTTGTGATTCTGCAGGCACCCAGTAGTGCATAAAGCTGCTCTCCTCCTGGCAACATCTTAAAAGTTAGCAGCCCTTGACAGCTGGACTCCTCAAATGTTACACTTGAAGGAGTACTTCAGGCAAGTGAACTGAGGTACAGAGCAGGATAAATGATGTCCCAAGTCCCTGAAACAAGCTCATGGCAAAACCTGGACTAGGACCCACATCTCCTTATTCCTGCAGATTTCTTTAGTACACTGATTTTGCAGCAGTCTTTAGTTTGTGTTCGTTCATTTAAGCATGATACACAAACACAATGGAGGCAGGGAAGTGGTCTTCCTGCCCTTGAAATGGGGACAAAATTGTCTTCAAACGGTGACTCAAGGATTTGCAGTAGTCCAAAACCCTCTTAAAGGTTTCCCCAAATGTCTAAGGTGTGCAAGGAGGATAGCTGTCTCTTAGCTTTAAGGGACTTTCTAGTATGTTACTTCCTCACATGGCCTCCACATGGCCATAGCCTGACATATCCACATAAATCACCCTATCTCCTTGAGTACCTCTTACCACAGATTAAAGGGAGCTATTTTACTTACATATTTAATATTTTTAATTGGCTTCTAGATGCATCAACTTTTTCCATTAGTAACTTTGGTAATTAGAGACCAAAGGTTGAAATCAACATACCAATCTTCTTCAACTAAAAAAAACAGTATCACCTGCGCACCACTGGTGCTACTCAAGATCTAGCAGAGGCTACAGGAACAATTTAGATTCCCTGTTTTATTTACCACAGAGGAATCTGAGGTCTAGAGAATCTGCTATAGGGTGGCTAAATAGTGACATCTTTAAAAATTAATTTAGTAGTCACTGAAAATATTTTTAAGATACCTGATGTTTCCAGAATCATTTCTCATATTGTGGCTATGCTATCAAAACAACTAAAATAAAAATAAGTCCTATAAAGGTATAACATTGAATAAATCAGTTATCCATTTTCTCAAAACACATTTAAGTAACTACAAGGTGTTAGGTATAGTACAGGCGAGTTGTGATGGAGTATTTAATCATTAGGATTATTGTGTGAACATCCACTTACCTATTTTTTCTCACAAATACATCAAACCACCATACGCTATACACAAAACAAAGGTACTTCTCCAACTGATCCATAGTTGGCAGTATTTATTGAGAATTTCAATACACCAGGCTTCATTATCATGTCATACATATTTACAGAAAGTGTATGAAACTGGAGTAAGAGAAAATTTTACTGTTATTAAACAGAGCTATTAGGGTCATTTTGTAAAAGTAATAATACTCTCATAACTTCCCGTCCTAGAATGCTGTAAAGAAACAAAACAGAAACATGAGACAAAGACCACTGACTTAAGAAATGGATGACTTTATTAAGAGAGAAGGACAAGACTGGTGTTTACCTTGGTCAAACCATCCAGGAAAACAAAGCACACAGACTTATAGAATACTTTGGTTTAAAAATTATTCATAATATCAGTATTAAACCGGATGTTTAAAGAACCCAATGAGAAATATGGTGTAAAAAACAAACCATGAAAACACAAGCTTGCATAGATGAATTAATGTAGATGTACAATTGGCATTTAAAAAAGGAGGTTTGCGTTTTGGGAGTGACTTAACCATGCTGAACACCCCAACCTCCCAAGACACATGAAAGTCACCAGCACCACGTTTCTCATTTTCCTCAATGAGGTCATGAGCAGGAACAACTTGTGCTGTATGAAGGTGAACTGAAAGAGACTGCTTCCATTGGCTTAGTCCAGATGGGTCTGTACATTCCCATTAGAACCCACCACTGGTCACCTTTAAGGCATCCACAAAGTGTCCCTCATAGTTTTACTTAATCTCTAGATGTGGTTTGAGGCAGCCTCTTTGTTTTCTGTCCTCACACAGGTAACTATATTCCATCAAGGTTCTTTTAATTCCATGAAATAGCTATTTCAAACCTGCCTATTCTTCTGGGGCTTGGTTATAAATCCATGAGCATTTGGGATAACAATCCTTTTGTTTTATAAATATATCTATATTCCAAATATCAAAGGGGCACTTACTAAAGAATCTGAAAGTGCCCGGGCAATGTGTAGTCTCTCTCTCAAAAGATCATTTTTCCAAATTATGAGACAAATGATAGCATCACCTCAGATTTCCTGAGAAACTTCATTTATATGAGAAAACTCTTATACTTTTGAATTCAGCACCTTTTCAAAATATGTGCTGGAATGGATTCATCTTAGGGAAAACCCCATTACAGAGAATTCTCATTTTGGACCATTGTTTTTATATGCTATCTCTCCAGTGTATCCTCTCATTATTTGTAACAATTTATGAAATAAATATTGGGTTGCCTGTCAGAGGAAAGTAAAAAATATAGCTCTTTCTGAGAAAGAGCATTTGGCTTGCAGTGTACATACAGCAAGAGTTGAAATTAGAAACCACAGGATTTCCAAGGCCAATTCAACCAAAAGTATAAAAATTCTGATGTCAAAAACCTTGTCATCAAATTTAACAGCTAGAAATTATTTTAGCAATTATAGCCTGATATCCAGCGTAACAAAAATGTATCCCAATTATATGATATGTCATAGTACAGTCTCTTAGCTGTCTTCCCTTACATGTTCTTACTCCTTGATCTTTCATGAAGAAAATATCACTCAAACCCATCTTTCACTTTTTCTATCATTTATATATGAACCTCACCAATGAATAACAGGGCATTAAGTTACACAATTAATTCTGCCCTTATCTGAAATGCTGAAACCTGCACAGTGCTGGTTCCCTATGCTATGAAATTACTCGAAAAGGAAAAAAAACATTTTCTAGTTTGCTAAGAATGTACAAATGCATCTTAAATCTATTAAAATGTTACTAGGCAGTGTTTATATATATATATATATATATATATATATATATATACACACACACACTCTCTCTTTCATATATGTGTGTATATTTTCATATACACACATATATGAAAGAGAATGGTTTTTAGGGCCATATAATTCTACAACTCAACATGATTACTTACAAGATTGTGTTAGCTTGTGGCATCAAACAGAACCACCCTTCTGGTGTCTTTCTTACCACAGCAAAAGTTTTCCTGCTTCTCTCTTAAAAGTAAAATAAAAACACTCTTCACATTAGCAAATCTCCCATTTCAAGTAAATGTCTCTGTTTTGTTTGGTTTTCTCCTTTTTTTTTTTTTTTCTGTTAATGGTTAAACATTTCAATACCCAAGGGTGTTGGTGAAATTCTTACAAATAATCTAAATGTCTTCCCTGCACAACAGAACCTTTGGAAATACCTTCTATATAGTTACCATAGCAGACAGTCAACTCTCAATTACTTAAAAAGTGGTCAACTGGTATAAAAGATCTGACCAGGAAATTCTCACACTTTTTCTACCAGTCTTTTTGGCCATGCTACTGCTTATTGAGGTTGACAAACAACATGAAATAAAACTATGTATTTACTGTGTTACAGGTCAGCCACGAGTCAGTAGCAGAGAAGATCCAAAGCTTCTGATGACAAGGATGCTTGGGGATCATCTGTGAATGTTATATCTCAACGGAAATTTGACAGTCAGTCACGTAAAGGAAGTAACATACACTTACATCAGAGTCAAACTAATTTAAGGCAGTACTGCTCCTCACAACAGTGCTGGCATAAAGTGCAGGTCTCATTGGAAAAGTGACTCTGTAGTACTGAGATTTTTCTCAGTTTTTTTTTTTCTTGACTTCCCTAGAATTAAGTTTCAGCGTTTTTAATGACAGTTGTTAAACACCAGGACCAACAATAGCCTCTGTCTCTTTTCTTTAATACTCTTACCTCTCACCATGGATAAAAGAGATTCTTCCACGAAGAATTTGAATGACATTGTGCCCCATGCAGCATTAACAGGACAGTCTCCAGTTACCTTCTACCTGCCCATATACCTATCATGGGCTAAGAAGAAAAAAGTATTCTATCAACAGTAAGATAAGCAGATATGGCTTTAAGACTCACAGGCACCACCAGAAATGAGAAAATGGGACCACATTTTATATAGTCACTTCTCTATAAGCAGTAAGTAACAGACAAAGTAATTTAAAAATCATTTTTCCTTTTTGCTGAAAGATGAGGTTTTGATTTTGTTATGATTGTTTCTAAGAAAAACTTCTTTTATCAGAATATGGCACTCTATGTACATTGTAATCTACCTTAATACTCTACACAAATACTGCCTTCCCAAAAGGGAAAAAGCCTTTGGCTGCAAGTTCTATTCTAGTCTCAGTTCTTCAGAAAGCTGTTTACACAGAGATGTCACTCCTTATCATCATAGTTATCTTTCAAGAAAATAATCACTAAATAATGAATCATCTTGGTATTCCCCAAAGTGATATTTATACAAAGGCAAGACATTAAAAGTCCAGGACTTAGCCAGGCACAGTGGTTCACCCCTGTAATCCTCGCACTTTGGGAGGCTGAGGCAGGTGGATTACAAGGTCAAAAGATCGAGGCCATCCTGGCTAACAAGGTGAAACCTCGTCTCTACTAAAAATACAAAAAAAAATTAGTTGGGCTTGGTGGCGTGCACCTTTAGTCCCAGCTACTCGGGAAGCTGAGGCAGGAGAATAGCTTGAACCTGGGAGGCAGAGGGTGCAGTGAGCCCAGATGGCGCCACTGCAGTCCAGCCTGGCAACAGAGCGAGACTCCATTTCAAACAAACAAAAATCCAGGACTTAAAATGTTAACCACTTATGTGGTAAACTGAATGCACCATATTATAGTAGGTATTTCAAATTTGGCACAACACAAAATTTAGACAAGATTTGACAGTATTAAAGAAAATTAATAATCAGTTAAAAGCTAATTATTTTTATATTGAAAAGTTTTGACTTTGAGGGAAAGAGATGAGCAACAATCAGCAATGAATTTACTCATCATCTACTTGAGCTTCAGGCCACATTAGAGCAGAAAAGGGGGGGGGTAATGAATTGGGTCCAGAATTTTATAGAGTGAGTTCAGTAAACATAAAGCCCAAGGTCACACGTTTTAGAGTATGCTGACCTAGATCCAGGTGGTCATTGCCATTCTACAAAGGTTTTCCTCCTAGGAGCATCTATTCATATCTTTCTTTTCTAAGTTAGCTATTTCTCTATCACTGAAAACACCTAGGGTTATTTTTCATTTTCTGTTTTTGTAATTTATTGGTATGCTCTTGGTGGTTGTAAAGTAACTTGAGAAATAGTTATAGTATGCAAAGCCACTTTCTGAAAATCACAATGTTCCTTTAAATACATGTAAACAACTGTCCAGTTCCAAAATAAAATACTTTAGTCTAATAAAATACTTATGTCTAACAGTGGTTTGAACACAAGAGTCAAATATTTTTCAAGTCAAAACATTTAATCTGACTCTTATCTAACTTCACTTCCAAACAATGATTTATAAAAGGTAGAGGAGAGTGGGTGTCTATGTCAAGCAGCCTTATGATAAGGCTCCATAACATATTTTGTTTATTCAACAATACTGGTGTTAACGAGGCCTGGCCTCCAAAGAACAAAGATACAGAAACAGAAACGTTTTCCAAGGCCAGAATTATTAGTTTACATCACAACATTAAATCATTACTACATTATGGGCCTAAAAATTAAGCTGCGTGTGTTCGTTCCAGCAGCAACAACAACAACAAAAAATGCTTCCACATTTATATAAAAATGACAAAGTAAAAAGCAGACAACACAGTGAAGAGTGTCTGGCAGTTCATTAAAATACAGTTGAGTTGCTTCTATAGTTTCAAACATTATTACATTACTTGCATGAGAAAGAATAAGAGGATTTAACTGGCTGAATTTCATTTCTATCTCCTTATTCATAGGGTAATATTTACTCTGATATTCTTTAAAAAGTGTTTGCTTTACACAAAAATAAAATAAACATAAAAGATTTTAAAATCGTAATCTTTTAGAAACCTTGAAAAAAAGTAACAAATTTTCAATAAACATGTTGAATTAGCTATCACAAGGGAAATACCACCTTTGGTCACTTACTAAGACAGCTAAAACACTAACATTCTGGTTAAGTGTTAAGTGGTGACATTTTTTTTTTAATTAAGTATCTCCCGTTAACATTTGACAATAATAAATATAACTGGATGAAGTATGTGAGAGGCAAGAGAAACACTGAATTTTTAAAATAAAACTGATCGTAGTACAAGATAGAAAAATAAATATTTATGAAATAAAAAACGGCAAATGATTTTGCCTAGTTATCAAATAAAAATACACTGTTATTTCCTTTAAAATTACCATAAAAAACTTTGAAGGACATGAAGCAAAATCACAGGGCAGATAAAGAAAAATATAGCATTACTATAAGTAAATAAGGCCTAAGCTTTGGATGTTGAAACCACTATCCAGAATTTGACTTAAGGCCAGGACCTACCATTTTGTCTCCCCTTCTGTATTTAAATGGAGGTTTTTCTTTAGGCGTTTTATCATAGCTATAAGAAGTCCTGTTTTTTTCCTTTTCCTCCATTTCTCCAAAATGACATCACTTAGGGATGCAGACTATCTTTCTGATTAACATTTACCTAAAACTTAACTCATATGATTTTATTTAAATTCCTACAATACATAAACTTTATTAAATTAAAAATCTTTCTCAAAATGAGATACCCAAATCCACTCTGAGAAACTCTCCTAAACAGCTTCCTGAATATTGCCCAACTTTAAAAGCTATCTGAAAAGGTAAGGCAAACAGAAGGCAGTTCCCAGTGGGAAAAAAATTAACATGTTCTCTAGTCATCTATATATTTCCTTCCTAAACAAACGCCCTACTGAAATGCCAAGAATTTCAGATTTATACAATAAAAGATAATAGCAAGTCAAGCTGAAGGGAGATGTGTGTGTGTGTGTGTGTGTGTGTGTACACACACACGGAGTGGGGAGAGAGAGAGGAGGAGAACAAGTGAGCTTGATTGCCATTTGTTATTTAAGGAGGAGAACAAGTGAGCTTGATTGCCATTTGTTATTTAAGTAGTATAGGGAAATAAATATTGCAGTAAGGTTAGCAGCTACACAAAAACTAAATTTCTTGAAGAGGGGCTTAAAGATCTTGTAATAATAATGATTATACAAAGGAATACAATCCCTTGCATAAAGAAATACAAATGTTTAAAACCAAATACTTGGCTGGCTGGACACAGTGGCTTACACCTGTAATCCTAGCACTTTGGGAGGCTGAGGCAAGTAGATCGCTTGAGGTCAGGAGTTGCAGGCAGGCCTGGCCAACATGGTGAAACCCAGTGTCTACCAAAAATACAAAAATTAGCTGGGCGTGGTGGCACGTGGCACATGCCTGTAATTCCAGCTGCTCCGCAGGCTGAGGCAGGAGAATTGTTCCAGCCCAGGAGGCATAGGTTGCAGTGAGCAGAGATTGCACCACTGCACTCCAGCCTGGGTGACAGGGCAAAATTCCATCTTAAAAAAAAAAAAAATAACCCACCAAATACTTGAATAAATAACCACTTTATCAAATTCAAATTCATGTTGAATTAATCTAATTATTGGCAAATAAACGGAACATTATTGAGAGGTTGTCAACAAATACTGCAATGACTTTAAGCAAGAGAAAAACCTTACTCTACAGCCAGAGAGATGGCTGGCGTCATCACTTATGCAATCATTTTTCAATTCCATTTCCTTGGCTCTACACTATAAGTAAATGAAAAACAAAAGAAGAGATACAAAGTTATTCATATATCTAAGTTAAAATTTCAGTGACCTAAATTTTTTCAATAAATATTAATAAATGGTCCATTGCCCAGGGGTTTCAGAAAGCCTTGCTACTGAGGGAAAGGCAGAGTGTTAAAGAATGCTATCTAGGCCAATTTCCCCAGGAGGGCTGAGACGGATATGCAAAACCTCTACGGTCCATCTAGTCAGAATAACATACTTCAATTGCTCTAAGTGTTTCTTTTTTTAAAATACTTTATGGTTGTGATTTTCTTTTCCAAAAGAGTACAAAAAGCAAAAGCTCTGTCCTTCAAAATATCATACACTAATGCAACAAAAAGCTATTTGTTATATTCCTTTATTCTGCGTTGCACCCAAACATTGTTTTTACTTTGATCATTCATCTCCATAAAATTTGAATTGCTAAATAAGGCCTACTCCCTAGATACCAAACTTCTATACCTAACAAAATGGCAGCTTACAGAGATCTTAGATACTATATCCCAGGATGTATATGCAGCATAGAGGTGGCCAATATTCAGAAGCTACATTTTCTCATACTGCCCAAGTGATCATGGATAACCAAAACATTTGAAATGAATTAAAATTATTTATGGTCAGAAATATATGCTTGAGGATAAATCCCAGGAATGCAAACACAGATGAAAAAAAATACGTGTAGAATTCATTCGGTATCACCCAGTAATATTTGCTAAAGTGAGTCCATTTTCAAGGCAGATTCTTAGGTTTTTAATGCTTGTAATGAAAACCTGGGGAGGGGAAGAAAAAAGGAAACACAATTAAGGAAAAACTTTTGAAACTCAGACAGCTTTTTCTCCCTGCCCCAGCAAAATAACTTTATTTCTATACAATTCTAATAGTACTTGTTTCTTGATTCTGACATATACACAGAATCAATGTGTTATTTTAATATCATGCATCAAATGTACGTCAAGGACAGTACAAAAGTACCCCCCTCAAAAGGTGACACATATATAGTTTGAGAAAGAAAAATACGAGCTATTTTGTTAAATCAGGAACAGTGAAAATGCCACCAGTTGATGAAAACTGAGGTGGAATGTTTTGATGAAGATGTTTATAATGTCCAACTATCCTCCTTTTGTCTTTTTCTCAGTATCGAATCAAAGTCAGAATGGGGGGAGGGAAGCTTTCTTAAAAATGCAAATGCTTGACAACCTCCATCCAGAGATGCTGATTTAAGTAGTCTAGAGTGTCATCTGTGCAATGGTATTTTTAAATGACAGCAGAAAACGTAATTTAAAGAAATTTCAGGACATTGTTATTAGATTTGGAAATGACTAACAATACCACCTAAGTCTTCAAAACTCATAACCAATAAACAGCATCAATAAGATCTAATATAGTTGCAAAGTCTACTGCACTCTGCAAGCTTCTTTTACATATTTAACCTTTAATGATTCTGACAACTCTGACACTTTCTATTTTGACTGCCTCCATTTTGCAGATGAGGAAATTAACATAAGAAGCTACCTTTTCACCATTTCATTTTACAACTCATAAAATTGTACATAAGTGAATGCAGATCCTTGCAAGAACAAATACAACCCAACTGTTCCTTCTGTCTGAGGCATTTGAACCAGAGCAACTCCATCTTGAACAGGGGCTGAATAAAACAGGGCTGAGACCTACTGGACTGCATTCCAGGAGGTTAGGCATTCTCAGTCATGAGATGAGACGGCACAAGACACAAGTCAAAAAGACCCTGCTGATAAAATAGGCTGTGGTAAAGAAGGTGGCCAAAACCAAGATGGTGACAAATCTGAACTCCGGCTGTCCTCACTGCTCATTATATGCTAACTATAATGCATCAGCAGCATGCTAAAAGACACTCCCAACAGGGCCATGACAGGTTACTGATGCCATGGGAACATCCAGAAGTTACCCTATATGGTCTAAAACAGGGAGGAATCCTCAGTTTCAGGATTTGCTCACCCCTTTCCCAGAAAACTCATGAATACTACACCCCTTGTCAGTATATAATCAGATAACCACAAAAATGGTCAGCCAGTAGCCCACACTGCTGCTCTGCCTATGGAGCAACCATTCTTTATTCCTCTACTTTCTTACTAAACTTGCTTTCACTTTAGCGATTCCCCTAGAATTTTTTCTTACAGGAGATCCAAGGATTGGGACCCCTTTCTGGTAACACATTTTAAAGGTTTCGTCCAATTTAGGTATCTATATTTTTTATTTGCTTTGTCCCATTTTTCTTTTGCATAAAAGTTATGTGGGAGGTATGCATGCATATTTTAAATCTAATTGAGTCATACGCAGATAGGAAACAAGAGCCACTACAGAAAATGCTAAATGGAGGTCACAATCACCCTTTAAGAATCTGGTCAAAGAGCCTGGTGCAGCGGCTCACGCCTGTAATCCCAGCACACTTTGGAAAGCCGAGGTGGAAGGATTACTTGAGTCCAGAAGTTCAAGACCATCCTGGGATGACATGGTAAAACACCATCTCTACAAAAAGTACGGAAATTAGCTAAGCATGGAGGCACGCACCTGTAATCCCAGCTACTTGGGAGGCTGAGATGAAAGGATCACCTGAACCCGGGAGGTGGAGGCTGCAGCGAGCCGAGATCATGCCACTGTACTTTAGCCTGGGAGACAGAGTGAGACTCTGTCTCCAAAATATATACATATATGTATGTATGTATGTATGTATGTATGTATGAATCTGATGAAAGCTGTTGCGTTCTTTGTAGAGGAACATGTAAATACACAGAATATCTTACATTCAATTTAGGGTGCTCTGTTTTCTGTCTTTTTTTGTTACTGTTTTAATAAATGACAAGTGATATAACAACCTGCTGAGGGGAGAATAACTTATTTTTCCACCCTAGCGGTCAGAACACAGAATTTGATGTTTCCACTATAACATGAGGCTTGTAATATATTATATATAAAAGATCCTAAACTTGACCATACATACTCTCCTTACCTTTATGAGAGGACTCTGATTTTGGGAAATGCCGTGTGGAACTCTGCTGGTTTGTAAAATGAGTGTAATCCAAATCTTCACCATCTGTCATGATAGGTGGTGGTGGCCTAAAAGGAAGCCAGAATTTAAAGAGGCATTCTAAGTAATGCTTTACTACAACGCCGCCTTTCACTGGACTGAAAGTTAAAAACATTTTCTGATGAAATGAAAATCCAAAATGCTTCAGAATTCACATTGTAGCTCTTGGACAGTTGCATGACCTTGAATAAATTATATTACTGTTCCTTTGTTTCGATGCATATCATTCAATTAAAACAAGTAACTCCTTAACAACTAATGCATGTTAGGAACTGTGCTAGATAAAGATTAGTGAGATGTGACTGCTGCCATTTATAAGAAATACTCTTTTTCTTTACCAAGTAAAAGAAAAAAGAAGAGAATAAAGAACAGAAAAGAAGTAATAAAGTCAAGGAAAAAAGAGGAAGGTAGGAGACAGACAAGGAGGGAGGCAAGGGAAGCAAATTTCATGAGTAACGTTCCTTTATCCACTAGGTGGCAAAACAGATCTTAATACATTTGCAACTTCAATGCAATACATTTCAACATTTTATGGCAAAAAAAAAAATGTTAAAAAAAAAAAAGATAAAATTTTTACTAAACTTTTTATTAACTACTCAGTACTGACTTATGCAAACGTGGCATTGAAGCAGAAAACCTCTCATTCTTTTTCTTACTTCCCAAAGGTGTACTCAAAGTTTGCACTAAAGCATAACATGAGATTAAGATTTATCAAATGTACAGGCCATTTTGCACAATTATATGTAAAATACAGAAGGCATAAGTATTCTGAGGTTTGTAAATTTATAGTCGGTTTGGTACAATGGGCTCTGTCATGTAAAAATAAGAGCAAATGTT
This sequence comes from Cebus imitator, assembly GCF_001604975.1. Lineage (NCBI taxonomy): Eukaryota > Metazoa > Chordata > Mammalia > Primates > Cebidae > Cebus > Cebus imitator. The sequence continues at coordinate 709,110 of NW_016107358.1, read as the reverse complement.
TTCAGATTTTTTTATCTTGTCCCTAAGCAGTAAGTCTTTCCCTGGATGTATTCAGCAGCCAGAAGAGGTCAGCGTGGGATGTAAATTGGTATATGTACTGAGGACTATGCTACAGGTTCTACACAGATTATCTCAATTAACTTTCAGGACAAGTGTATATGCTATCATATACATATTTCAGAGTCAGATTAGGTTAGATAAGGTAAATGATCTGTCCATGTTCACACAGCTGTTAAGTGGCAGACCCAGGCCTCAAACTCAACTGGATTTTAAAACCAGTGTTCATAACTACTCTATTATGCTCTACTACATAGGTGTATATTTTTATGAGGAGCTGCATCATCTGCATACAAGACTATATGTATATGAGTGCATTTGCATCTTAGATTTCCATAAGTACACTTTCATATGTATCTGTACTTATACTTTCAAATATCATTTCATGCATTTGTTATACGCATATAAGTAATGTGAACACAGTGAATAATGTAGTAGTTTTCTTATTTTTATTTTTAAACCATTTGTTTATAAATATTGGAAATTAAATGGTGTTTTTCTCCAATACTGACATTTATAATTCCTATCTTTAAAAAATAATGTAAGACTTGGTAGAAAACCTTTAGGATTAAAGAAATTAGCTTCGAAGAGCAAATAAGTGTCTTAGGAAGTGACTCAAGACCAAAAAAAACAGGGGTGGTAATTAGAATGATCCAGTCTGCCCTTCACTCTTTTATTAATGTCATTAGGCAGTCAAAAAATCAGAAAGACAGAAGATGGACTCACAAAAACAATCCATGATTATTGCCTCACCATCAACTCATATCATCAAGGAAAAGTATGCTAAAGTTATGAAACAAAGCACAGGATATGCCCACAAGTCTTCTAGCATGTCCATGTAAAGATAAACAAATCAATCTAGAATGTCTTCAGTTCTCTTAAGTGTTCTCATAAGTTCTGTTCAATTTCCGGTTATGCAGAGAACAAATCTTGGTTTACTGCTGTCAGGAGTCCTAACAAATTATTTTGTTACACCAGAGACAATTGTTTTAAAGTTAAGGACATTTAAGTTCAGAGTTAGAAAAATCTTACTAACCAACACTTTATTTTATAGTTTTATTGTATTAAGATTGCCTGTTTCCTACTGTTCTCATGAAATAATTTACACCTTTACCTTAAGAATATAGCCAAACACTTTTCGGAATTCATTTCTTTAAGAAACCCTCCTAGACACCTAAACCAGGATGTCTCCCCATGTTCTTATCATCTTGTATTTCTCATTCACAGCACTCAACACAATCAAAATAGTTACTTGGATAATTATTTGTTTAGATTATAAACTCCTGAGAACATGACAGAGTTCATTCTTACTGATTGACGTGTACCCCAATTATGCGTGAGCCAATTATTAGGGTGCTCAATAAATACCTGATAAATAAATGGAGACAAACGTATTTCACATTCATAAGGATGCACAAGGAATAAAATGAGATTTATAAAATATTTAATTTTTCTAAGAAAAAAAATCCAAGTAAAATAACAAATAATATTACCAGTATAAAACCATGTAGTTGAAACAATCTGGAATTCAGATTGCTAAGTTATTCTCTATTTCCTTATAAACAGTGAAAAACTTCTTTCAACAGTGTTTTGTAGTTCTCCTCACAGAGACCTTCACCTCCTTGGTTAGAAGTATTTCTAGGTATTTTGTGTGCGGTTATTGTAAATGGGATTGAGTTCTTGATTTTCAATTCTCAGCTTGAACCTTACTGTAATATAGAAATGCTACTGATTTTTGTTTTTGTTTCCTGAGACTATGCTTAAGTTGTCTGTCAGGTCTAGGAGGTCATAGATGACATAATTAAATAGAAAAGCACTCTATGCTCATGGGTTGGAAGAATCTGTGTTATTAAAATGTCCATACTACACAAAGCAATCTACAGATTTGACAAATTCCTATCAAATTACTAATGTCATTTTTTTGGAGATTTTTTTTAAAAACCTATTTAATTCACATGGAACCGAAAAAGAGCCACATAGCCAAGGCAATCTTAAGCAAGAAGAACAAAGCTGGAGGCATTGCATTACCAGATTTCAAACTATACAAGGCTACTGTAACCAAAAAGGCATGGTACTGGTACATAACCTGACACAGAGACCAATGTAACAGAATAGAGACTCCTTGAAATAAAGCTGCACACCTACAACCAAGGGATCTTTGACAAAGTTGACAAAAATAAACAATAAGGAAAGGACATCTTACTCAAAAAATGGTGCTGGGAAAACTGGCTGACCATATCCAGAAGAATGAAACTAGACCCATACCTCTCACCAGAGACAAAAATTAAGATTGATTAAAGTCTTAAATTCAAGACCTTAAACTATAACATTTTAGAAGATTCTAACCAAAAAGTATATATTCTGATATTAGTTGTGCAAGGTATCTACATATGGCAAGATATATAAGCTTTAATTGTTAACTATGAAAATACAGGTTTCATAAAATTCTTATTTTTTGTTTTGTCATATATACAATCCTAAAGTGACACTTAAAGACACATACTCCACTGAAGTAAAAACAAAAATTTCTGCTCTACTAGCTTTAAGTCACTTTTCATTCATTTACAATAGCCATTTTTAATACAGGATCATTTAATTATTCACTTTCAATATGCCAAATATTTCTAAAGTATCTATCACATTCCAAAAACTTGTTTCAGACTTTAATAAACCATCTTAAGAAACCATCCAAGACTGTTCCATCATATATGCTGTCAACAGTATTAGTATTCTAAAGAAGCCATGGATTTGAAGACTGCAGAATAAGCCTCAGGATGATTTAAATTCATTTGACTAAAAAAGGAATAATAATCCAGATGTATGTACTTACTGAGAACAGATTAGCTGCTGCTTCTTTTACTTGGATACTTTAGGAATGTACTAACCTATATAGTTCTAAAAAAAGGTTTGGCAGGTGCTTAACCAAAAGCTACAACAGAAACAGATTTTATATAACTAGACAGAATATGCCACTATTGTTCTCAGAGCAATACAAATCCAATGTAATTTGCTGAAGGGTTTTTATCTTCTGAAAGCAAATGAGTTTTAAAATAGAGGATTAGTTTCTAAGGACACTAAATACACTCACTAGAAGGAAACAAATCTAGGAGCTTAAGTGTGGGCAATGAGTGGCACCAATAGTGTCAATTATTCAACGAAATAAATGTTACGTTTTAAGAATTATAAATATTACTAATCAGAAACAAAATTCAAATTTGAATAATTCTGAGTTTTCAAAATGTTAAATTTAGTATTACTTCTTTTTGTTTTTTAACGTTTTTTTCTTCACATTCCAATCATGTTTAAGGCAACCAAAAGCAATTTTTGTAAAAAAAGGTTACTTCCAAAGAGACTTAAATGTTGACAACTTGAGGCAGAAAGACAACAGCTGCTCCATAACTATTACCCATGACTGTTTGGGATAAATCAGAAAGTATGTACACCATAGCCACAGCTATTTGTCTAGTGGGATTTAGACAGTCTGCAAGGATTCAAGATTTTGTCAAGGACACTGAGATTCACAAAGAAATGAGTTTGAGCATGTGTAAATGTCATGGACACATCAGTGTGGCTATAAAACCCAGTAGAAATTTAAAACATGAAATTTTACTTAGGAAAAAGATCACTCTCCTTCTCCAAGCTAAAAGCCTAACTTCAGTGAACGCAGAGTTAAGAATTAGTCCTAACAAAAAGTTACGTCCTTCCTTATCCACCTCAACTTTTGTAAAATATCTGATTTGATGTGTGCAACCCAAGACAGAAAATAAAGTTTGAAAATAACCCTGAAGGTCTTGACACTACCTCACAAATGCAGACTTTTGGATCTTTTCTCCAAAATACAAATACTCTTCTCAGGCACCTGTCATCTCCTTACTCACCCCGAAGTCAACTTCCTCATTTTCCTTTTCAGGTGTCATCTTACCGTGCTGGCCTTTCATTCTTAGAACGATGAGATTCATCACTCTCTTTTGACTTTGAATGTGTTGCTTTAGCTGTTTTTGGCTATAGACAAAAATACAAACAAACAAAAATAATGCACACAGACAACCCAGAATCATCAAACAAAGAGACAGATTAGGTTTAGAAAGTATGTTAATCATGCCAAGCTCTCCCTTAGTAATTTCAGATTAATTATATTTAGTTGAACAATATAAAATATTTTTATATATGGCCACTGAGAGGTATAAAACTTATAGTCACAAAGGTATACTTTGGACCTACATGGAAGGTGTGTTTAGCCGACTCATCTGACAGCCTTTGAGCAGCCAGAGAAATGGGTTAAACACACATAAACACACTTCCCTACTGCTTGGCCACTGATTATTAACATAATACCTACATAGCAGCTGACAAGAACTAGGGGACGCCCAGAGTCTACGAAATCCAGGTTTGTACACTCAAACTTACTTCCACACACCTGGTCTTAGGCTGATTTCCAGCCAGTCAACTGAGGCAAATTCAAGTCCACTTTTCCAAGAGTGGAAATGTACTGGCACTAGTTATAAAATAAAAATTACAGAAGCCATGGTACTTGCTAGAGATGTGGCCATTGCCCTCTGACCTGCTTGATATGTAATCCTTCTCTTTCCTAGTTAAGGTAGCAAAGAATCTGAGTAACTCCTGGGCAATTATGTGTGGCATAATTTATTTAACAGAAGTATTTGGGAATCGTTAACTAAAACAATATTTTAGAAAAAAATCCTGAATTACTGAACTAGGTAAAAGAGAGAGCTAAATACATATAATCCGTATGAGAATAATACATTCATTGTTTTTAGACTAATACGTGGGTAACTGAGCAACAGGAAAGAGTACAGCAATACTATTAGCAAGGTTTCTACACCTTCTTTTTCCTCACAACCATTACTGAGACTATGAAGTGGAATCAGAAACCCAATGGAGGAATTTGTTCAAGAGGGACCAGTGCTAAACACCAACTGCATCAGGTATACACAACGTAGGTTTTGTTCTTCTGGGTCTACCATAAACTCCCTCCTTAAAAATCCTGCATTGTACGAATTCTGTCCCTATTTGTCTGCTCTATTCCCACCTAGTTTGACCTTCTATTTGTTAGCTGTCTACACTTTGTCTTCCTCTCTAAATTATACACTACTATCAGGAAAAATTGTCTTTCCATGTAGTTCCAAAGTGTTGCCTTGTGCGCTGTCACTGATGAGTAAAATCTGCTAAACTGAAACTTCCAACTACGGCATACAGTATAAAATTATAGCAAAATGAATTGCAGTAACTACTTATTTTGTCCACTATTTCTGATCAATGAGGGGAAAGGTAACAGTCCAAATTTATGCTAGATAGGTCTTTCACTGTGACATAAGTAATAATTGTTGGTGATAAGTATGTATATTTCAGTCTGCCACAAACCACATTACGTCAAAGGCAAGAGAAACAAGTACATGATAGAGATGGAAGATAATATAAACACAAAGGGCAGAGAGGGGAAGATAAGGTCATTGAGGAAAATATGAAAGCATGTGAAAATGCTACATTCTTCTATAATCAAAGTACTGTATATGAAAACTAAGACTGTTCATGACCAGAAGCACTTGCACTTCAGTCGGTCTTAAAGGGAATAGAATGAGTTTTCAATCTTAGCAGTAACTTTTTACATAGTTATTTTCAAACTTCAGTGATTTTTCATGGTGATGCAACCTTCACAAATCAGATTCACATACGCAATACAGATAATTTATATATCCATATATCCTAAATATATTTGCAGAGTTTAACTTAAAGGAAAAGTCCCCTTTTCATTTCTTATTTCTAATTAGAAAACAAACAAAACATACTCTACCTTCCACTCAGGGTCTTGCTTTCTTTTGTCCAAAGATGATTTCTCCCGCTCCTTGGCTTTTTTATAAGCTTTCTTTTCTTCCGCCATTAGAAGTCGAGCGATTTCCTAAACAAAATACAGTCAACATCACTAATTGCAGAGCTGCAGACAGAAATATACGGGGATATTTCCAAAGAATTATCAGCTAAATTCATTAACTTACTTCATCTTGAGCTACTTGAGCGGCTCTCATGTCCACCTGGGTAGCCTATGATTATTGAAAATACAAAAACAAAGAATTTAATTGGAATCTATGTTGCCTATTTTTAATATCTTGTATATAATAAGCTGGTTTATGAAAATAATTGTGATTCATGTTCCTGAGGTTGATAATCAGTTGGTATGCTTTCACCAGCCAGAGCAGGAGCTCTTTTTATCAAATCCTCCAACAGGGTCATGGAGAACAATCATGGAGAGACGGGGCTATGGACTTCATTGTTAATCCTTACTCACCAAGCAAAACTGGATAATTCTATTCCGATTGCCTTGATTTTTCCACTCATAAAAAAGGCTTCTTAATTGATAGAGGACTATTAATATAATCTCAAGACTGGCTGAATTCAGAAAAAAAAAATATCCATCAATATAGCTAAACTTTTGCCTTAAAATGTGCTCACCAGAAGTTCTTCTTCTTGTAGTTTTCTGGCAATTTCAGCATCATACCATTCCTGATCCCTGTGGGTCACTCGTGATGCAGTAGATATAGCTTCTTTTGTTGTTCTTGGCTTCATTCCTTTTAAAAAAAACAAAAAACCTCAATGTAATAAAACAACTGAGAATGTTTTCAGAGAAGTTACAAAATTTAAGATAGAGAAGATTTTCTTTAGTAGCTAACAATGACAATATTACCTCTACTCCAGAATTCAGTGTGGGGTGCACTTAAAATATTTTTTTGCCCTAGGAATGGAAGTGGCAATGTAGATAATGCATACATTTAAACAAAGATATCTAACCAAACCTGCCTGGTAAAAACTCCCCTCTCACATAGTTTTTGCAACAGCAGAAAATTATGTAAGTTGCAAGTGAGGACCTGGAAAATACAAAGTGAAAAAAAAAAAGTCACTGAAAATAAAAAGAATTTAAAGAAAAGCAAATTACAGAGTCAGAGTTTAAAAGAAGCTAAGCTGTCAAGGATGGAGGGGAGGAAAGGCTTCCTCCCATTTACCTCAGCCTGCATACTTATTACTTCAGAAGGAACAGAAACAGCATCACCTGGTAGTCATGTGATGACACCTGTTAGCCAAGCAGTGGCCCTACCATGGCTTTTGCTCTGAGAGTCAATAAACCACTTACTTTAGATCTTCCCCACAGCTTTGATCAGATTGATGGCACTGTTAAATTTTAGGGACAATATAACATAAGAGCTATATTGAGGGCACAGTGACCTCAGAGTTCTCTTCCAATTTATTCCTATAAAGCAATTCTCGCTTTAAACTTTTACTCAACAGTGTGAGTGTATTATATTCAGAATTAATAGAAATTTTGAATACAGTAAACAAGATTACTCATCTGAAATAGTTCATTTCAGTAAATTAACTATTCAAAGGAGAAGGAAAATGTACTCCTGATTGTCTGTCTGTCTATACCAGAGGCTGTCAACCAGGGCTATATAGCAGAATCACATGAGGGTGCTTTGAATACATATAAAAAGATCTGTCCCAACCCCCAGGGATTCTAAGTTAAGTGGCCTGGGTGTAACCTGTCCTTGGGTAAGTTTGTTTTAAATCTTCCCAGTTGATTCTTACTTGCAATTAACATTGGAATCACTGGTTTAATGTATTATGTCCATTAAAATTACTATAAATTAAAATAATTTTTATAAAAATGTTTCACATTTGACTCACTTGCTATTAATTTTTGTAAAAAGGAAAGAAAATAAAATACAATTAAATACTGGGCAAATGATGAGAATTTAAGTATTCTGTGAAGCCTATTTCTGTACAACTTTCAACCTGGCTTCTGTGGCTTCTGAAGCCATAGACTCAACATCTGTCTTTCCTACAAAGACAGACTAGTAAACCTGGCTTTCTTAGCTTCAGACCTAATAGAACCTGATTGCACAGACCACTTCAAATCATCTCTACAGCTACAGAGTCTTATGCTAGGCTGGGCTTAATCTAGATTTCCGAGTGGTTTGCGACAGCAAAACAAACAATGGCATACTCTCAAGAGTGGACCATCTGTAAACAGAATATAAATCTCCCTGAGTTATTTAGCTTAGTCACAACTAGGAAAATTTCAGAAAAAATGAAATTAGATAAGGAACTCAGTACTGGGCAATGTCAGTGGATAAGAGAGTCTGCCATACACACACACACACACACACACACACACACACACCCACACCCACACCATATTCCAATTTACAGAAAAAAACGCTAGTTGAATAAGCAGCCCAAAGCCTAATTAAGGATTATGGAACATGCCTAGCTCCTTCACTTTTGCCATCAGTGAAATAATAGAGTGGAACGTGCTCAAATTTCAAGAGACCAAATTTTCTCCACTATTATGCCTCCTAAGGTAAACCACAGAATTAGCCAAGAAGATATTTCACTTTAAATTTTATTAAAGACACATTGTTTTAAATTCTGCCAAAGACAAGATTCCACTGAACAGTCTAATTGGTTTGACAGGGTGATAAGACTGTAACCTCTGGCAGTTAAAAAGAGAATGATGACTTAGTAAGAGTCAGAATCTGAAGGAGTATCTCTCAGTTCCAAATATTTAGAGGGGAAACAGTTTATTTAAACCCTTGATGTATCGCTGGAATGTGTACATCTCATTAAGCAGAAAATTCCCACAGCTTGGAATACTAAATTTCTGCATTGTCAGGATGCCCATTCTCTGCAGTGTCCTCTAGACCTAAGGTGACAAGAATTTTTTTAAGGATATAGAAAAAAAAAAACTCAAAGATAGTGCAGTGTAAGGCCATCATTTAAGAAAACAAAGAAGTCTAAAAAGTTTTTTAATGTAATTAACTGAAGGAAATTAAGGAACGAGTTTCCCGAATCTCAGTATGCTAAACAGACTCTGGAAATTAGCTTTCAAAAAATCGAGTGAGTGGTATTTTCAAGTTCCATATATATCTTTATGTAACACCTCCTTGCCTTTTTCTGTTCATCATCCTTCGGTTTGAGAACACAAGAACATCCCTAAATGTACACAAAACTTCAACCTTAAATAAATTTACAGAATAAAATTGTTTAAGTATTGATATCAAGATAACTTTATTCTGAGCTTGGAATAAGGTAAAATAATAGCTTCTTTTTTATATCATGTAAGAATATTTGTAATAAACCAGCCTGACATTTAGGGAATGTCAGTATATTTGACTAACAATTCACAGCAGAACAGTGCAAATATTTTATGGCCCTGTGAGTTTAGAAGTTAACCTGCAGAAAATGATAAGCTGTTAAGAATTTATAATCTAATAGAGATGTAACTCTGAAAGGTTAGGTACCCACTGCCCTGGAGAAAGTTACCTATTTTATACTTAATTTAAAATTTTATTTTGCGTTCCTTTTCAGCTGATTCTATTAATGCTGCTCTCTGCAAACGCTCTTCGAACCAGCTCCCTGTCATCCTGATAGTTTCTTCATTATTAAGTTAAATATTACTTTGGTCTGTCCTAACAACTTTAAGAACTATGCTTTTACAACCGCAAGAATAGATGCCACTACCAGTAATTATATTATAATGTAATCCTCTGATCTAGTCCAGTGAGTTACAAAATCAAATGCCTACAAAGGCTAGCAAGGTAAAGTGTAAAAAGCAAGCTGAATATAAAATGATAGACGGGAATCAGCTCGTGTTGTAGTCATTTTAATATCTGCCTGGTAGCACTGTTTTTCAATCCCTTGTACTGGCAAAATAAAAAGCAAAACAAAACATTTGCAATTCCAGTAGTGGAGCCTGTGAGTCAGTGTTTAGTGTCAAGCTTCCTAAGCCTATTTAAAATATCCTGGGGCATAACTAAAAGCCATTAAAGCCTACCTAGCCTTCAGGGCACTCTTGAAAGTCAGATTCACAGAAGCAGAACCCTAAAGGTCAGTGTACAACCATTCTTCCTCCATATTTTCCCCACACCTTTGGAAGTCCAAAATGTCTTTCTAAAGCTGAAAATGGTATAACTTCCTCATAAACCTACTCAAGATAGCTTATATCATACTTTCCTCTATTTTTCCACAGCTCTTTGTTAAAGTCTCCCTAACTAAGTGTATCTTATTTGGAATTGTTTACATACCCATCTTTTTGGTTGAAATCCAAGTACAAAACCTAAGACAAGAATATTTGTGGCAGCTACTCAGAACGGCTTCATGAACTAAATTTTAGTTTTCTGCCTAACCACGTCCTTTAAATAACATGACAGGAAAAGCCAACTTCACCCGAATCTACAACCTAGAAACAAGTTCTCCGACCACAAATAGAACTTGACTGGCTCCTTGGTATTATGATTTCTAGTGCTACATCCACATACATGGAAAACATCACTTCAGCAGTTTATAGAAAACAGAGCCATTACTGTGTCAATGATGGACTTCTGAGTTAAGCTTCAGGAGTGCCAGAAATTTGAGGGTTACCTGTAATATTTACCTCATTCCTATATAGGTACCAAGAACTTACCTGTACTGACACTTTAGAACACCTACTGTGGAGTTAGAGCTGGAGAAAGTGAGAGCATAAAAAGTAACTTACTGCAATGACTTTAAAGTTCCTAAGAATCTACCTCCAGATCTAAAACATGCCCAAACTGCCAGGCCTCACTCCAGAGATGGTAACAGATGTGAAACCCAGAAATTTCCATTTCTAGCTAACAGCTGATTTTGATGAAAATGAACCGAGACATATTATTTGAAAAATACTTTCTTAAAAGACTGCCTATCCAACTCCTCATTTTACAAATGAGAAAGATGAAGTCTAAAAAACATAGTATTTCCAGCTCTATTAGCCTTTTGGTTAGGCAAATACTATCAAGACAGGCTCATCAGCTCTTCTGGGTTCACTGAAGTAAAACCAGAAATTCAGGAGTTTTGATTTAGTATCAGAATCTTTGATATGCAGTCTTGGGAAATGAAGAACTGTATCTGGAATGGTTACCTCTAATACAACCTGGGCCTGGAAGAACTCTCGAAGGAATCAGTGCATTCTCACACAAGGGAAAAGTTACAAATATTTTCCTGCCTCTTACAGACCTGAGATTAAGTGTGTACCTTTTATAATATATTGCTCTAGGATTCGTTTCAAAGTCATGAGCACAAACTTGAGAGAAAGAAAGGCTGCTTAAGATACTTATTAAATTCATTGGTTTGCAGGTATAAACATGATACCAGGACTTCCATCATGACTGTCCTCTTTTACCTGGGTCGTGGAGGTGGAGCTGCTTCTCACGCTCTGAGAATGGAGGAGTCCTGGGCCTGTGGCTCCTTTTTCTGTGCTCACCTTGCCCATGGTCCCTCCCATATACAATTTCCTTGCAGTGAAGCCCTGTTTTTTGTGAGGGCTTGGGTGAAAGTCGGTCTTGGTGTTGAGAATGTTTTTCCCAATTTCGAGTCTGATGGTTACTCTTAGCCTCCCAGTCATCATATTCAGTGCTCAGAAACACTTCACCACTGATTGTGGGAAGTGGAGGTCTCTGGAGCCTCTTCTGAGTGGATCGTTTCCTTTCATGCTGCTGACTGTTCATTTGGGGATTGTCCCTCATTGTGCCCCAGCTAGAGGATGACAGAGATCTCTCTGATGAACAATGCTGTTCTGGCTCTTCCAAGTTCTCCAGTGGATGTTCTGGTTTCTCCTTCTTCTGCTTCACAGTCTTTCCATCTCTTTGGAGTCTACAAGGTCTTGAGAATCCAGAACCCAATTCCCTGGCCCTCCTTGACCTTGATTGGTCTGAGTGGAGGCAGAGGAGTGTGAAAAATAAAAATGCAAATTAATTTAATGAGAGTATGAACTCATTACACGGGGGAGAGTCTGGGCCCCAGTTTAGGACACTTTAAAAATGGAGAAAACTGCTTTTTCGAATTAATAAATTGAGAAGAGGGGATGAGAATTACTGAAACAGTCCATGCATACCTGAAGAATTCTGGACACACAGCCAAAAAGGTAAGAAACTAAAATTAAGCGAATCAAATGTGAAAGAAGAACTTGATCATGACTAGGTATACCTAACAATACTTTAATATTTGCCAGTTAACAAAAATTATAGCTATTAGAGATTAAGTTATATTCATAAACCAATTTGAAACTAGTATAGAATAAAAAGTAGAGGTGGAGTAATCTTGTAAAACAAAAAAATTAAGCTTTGTAATTTTAGACAGAGGCTTTCAAACATTCTTATTGGAAATGCCAACAGAACTATATCAGAGTATTGCTAGTTTCTCTGAGTTCAGAGAAATGATCCACAGATTTTTATATTCCTCTATTTGCCAACTTTATGTGGTCAGAGCAAACATACTCAGTCACTTCAGAAAACAGCCCTCTATTACAATTCAATGTAAAAGAGGATCAAGTAGACAAGAACTTTGGAGTTCATGACCCTATTATCTTTAGATAACTCTTTTCTCAATCTTAGTTGAAACTTGACAAGGAAAAAATTTAAAAGGGTTGCCCTGATGGAACAAAAATTTGTATAAAAATAACAACATATGTTAAATATATGTCCCCAATTTTAACACAAACTTCAAAAACAGCACAGATACAGTGCTTATTCAGGTCTTTTTTAGGCACAAGTATACCATAAACACAAAGGCAGCAAATTAATATGCACTTTGCAAGAATATACTGATCTTAACATTTTCTAGAACTTTTTACTATGTTTCTGAAATAACAAAAAAATTCCACTTCCATGGAAAATTGCTAAAATAGCCAAGATTCCCCACTGGAATCAACCACTTGCTGAATGCATTTGAAAGAGCTACCATAAGTTGAAGAGATGTAAAGAAAATAAAAAACTTACAGGTTTTCTTTCTGTTTCATTTGATACTAACCTGATAAAGGAATAGAGCAAGAAAGAAATATGTGCTAAATGTTCCAATGATGCCATAAGTTTCCATTAAAAACCTCAAATTCTTTCCTCTTGAGCTTTCCAGAAGAAAGCTTGCTTCCAAAGATAAATCTAAATTAAAATTTGTTTTCTCAATAGTCTGTAGAAGTATTTATCTTCATCGTTGTGTTTTACATAAAATCAAAAGTGAAACAGAACAATTACCCTATGATAAAAAAATAATCCACTCTTTTAAGCAGACTATTAAGCCTGTCATGAAAACTGAGAAAGAATCAAGTGACTACTGCTGTAACTTAATATAATAAAGACCAGCTACCTAAATGATGACCATATCCAGGGAACAATGGTTTACAGTGTTACCAAAAATGTGCTCACTTAGAATTGCAGAAGTGAAGTCCACCTTCTAGCTCAAAAGACACAAAATGGTTTGGGTTCTGACAGTGAATTTGTGATGTTATGATTTTTAATTCCTTCTAAATAATTAATATTCATATTTTTACTTTTAGGAAACATGTTGCAGGAATTATTACAGAGCTGTTTCTACATTTTCACAGAACTGGCTGGAAAAATTTATTCTCTAATAATAAATGTGTCTGCTGTGACAGCTTTAAATCTTGGGACAAAAAAGATGAGGTGGGGAATCTGTCTGAATGCTTTAAAATCACATATAGTTGATTGAGACTTGTATGCTTCTTGAGACCAAGTTACTTGGCAAATATAACTTACTCCATCACTGCCAATACATATATATGTATTATGTATTGCATATACATAATATGTATACATAATATATGCCAATACATAATACATATATATGTATACACACACATACACACACATATATATATATCTGCATTTTATGTGTGCCTCCATGTTTGGCTTTCAAAGTAAGATAGAAATGCAAAATATTACATTATACACATATAACATTGATATATGTATAAACAGTAAGCACTTCACCAAAATTGAATTATTTGATCTTCTCAACATCCAAATGAAGGATTTACTTTTGTAATCTCCATTTTAATTATTTAGTACATAACTTCATTAAAATTAATATTGTTCTAAGGAAGGGAGAGGACTTGAACCAGTCTTATGACTCTAAACACCATGACTTTAAAAAAATTACTAATATGACTGCAATAAGAGGCTTTGAAAGAAAAACATGGATTCACTAATAAGTAATATTTATCATTTAAGAGCTGATATAAATTTGACGAATGTTTTACACAATTTCAAATTTGTAGAAAACCTATAATCATTCTAATAGATAACGTATTAAAGTTCAAGTTACATAAAAGCTGAAATATTGGCCATTTCTATAATGATGTACTGTGATTACTATGCAAGTAAGGCAAAAATCAAGTAGATACACAAAGACATGCAGAGAAGTATAATTAAAGAATATCCCAGATGTGTTGGGAAAGGACCAGTGCAAAGAACAGAGGATTGCTTTGTAAATATGAGCTCAACTGTAATATAGTTTCTGTGGAACTGAACTTGGTCTAACACAAGGGCATATTAATGAGGACCCCACCTTCAACAATATACAATCTCCCAACAACACAGCTGAGGCAACAGAAATTCCAGTATTTACACACATGTGCTCAAGAGGTCACCATTTCCTGTTCCTCAATACTACCTTCAAAGTCCCTCTCTCCCCAAAGAAACAAGCATATATGCCACTCTCTACAAATTTATCAGAGTAATTAAAATAAACATAAAATACTTTGAAAAACTTTTATGTGTTCCTGAAAAACCATTGAATTCTTAACATAGTCTCCTGCCCTAGAGAAACAAGTCAGGATGATAGTACTCTGGTCAAAAAAACAGGTTTGAGTCTCAATTCAAGTCAGCATAAGGCTTTAAGAGGGGAAGGCTAAAATTAATTCTTTAATGCATTTAATTACTTGTCATCCTAATATTTTTATATTTTGAATAGTTTAAAATAGTAACATTTACAGTGAATATATCTCCAAAGCAGAACTTTTTAAAAAGGGGAAAAAAACTAGACCACATTTCTAGATTTTACATTGAAGCTGAAGAGCAACACTTTACTTTCTGATCTTTAGTACAGCAAAATGTGGCGATAATTTTTCTTTTTAAATGACATAATTTATAGTTTCATCAGATAAACCAGCATAAAGAAAATGGCTATCAAAAAAGTGCTGAGTGTTTTACATATGGAAGAAGAACACATCAAGCAATAAATGGAGAATCAGCCTGCTTACTAGAAAGGCCACGGAGCTGAGCTCTACTGATTAAGGTAAATTTAGAGCAAAAAATGTTACTGGGCAAAATTATACTCAAACTATAATAATCCCATCAATATACACTGCTTTCATTCTACTCACTAGAGAAACACATACTTACCTTTTATAATGGAATTACAGAAAAGCAGCTGACAACTGGTTTGCAAGGCCCTTTAAGATCACTGACCTAACTCTAAAAGTTGCCTTTAGGTTTTGTTCACTTGTTATCCTAAGTATTGGTCTTTAAGCTGAATTTAATTAAATACTGACACTTGTAACCATAGGAAAAAGTCTTGTCTTTGACAGATCTTTGAGAAGGACTGAACAATACTTGCAAATACTCATTTCCCAACACATTTTTAAGATAAAGAATCACCACAGCTGCCACCACATCACCATCACCACACTGCAAAGCAGGCACCAGAGAAGCAAACCTGAGGGAATTACTCCTTCAGAAATTATTCTATATGGTAATCAAATAGCAAAGAAAGGATCAAAAAGAAAAAATAAACATGGAAATCTTAAAATTTAATATTGTTTGTCATCAGTAGGCTAAACCATTGGCCTAGGTTTAAAAGACAAGAAAGCATAGAAAAAAACTTTGTTACCCAGGAACTGATGCATGGTATACCTTCTTTATTCATACAACTTTGCTGCTTCAAACAGTACTGCCCAGACTTCTTGAGAAAGCTTAAGTCCAGAGACTCATCCACCATTTTCCACACCCCATTTTTATGTGCTTAGAATATACTAAGTCATTCCAAGTCATTAAAGTTTAAAAAAATGTATGCCAATTCTTACAAAATCATATTCAAATTTTAAGTCATAAAAGTGGCTCTGGTTGTCCAATTAAAGAACGGATAAGGCCGAGAGTGGTGGTTATGCCTGTAATCCCAGCACTTTTGGAAGGTGATGCAAGTGGATAACTTGACGTCAGGAGTTCAAGACCAGCCTGGCCATCATGGTGAAACCTCATCTCTACTAAAAATACAAAAATTAGCCAGGCATGGTGGCACATGCCTGTAATTCTAGCTACTTGGGAGGCTGAAGCAGAAGAACTGCTTGAGACCAGGAGGCAGAGGTTGCACTGAGCCAAGATCACACCACTGCACTGCAGCCTGGGCAACAGAGCAAGGCTCCATATTCTGTCTCACACACACACGAATTTATTAGATTCAAAAAGAATCTTGTCATGTATCTAAATGTACCCAGTGCCTGGGGATAAGAGAAACATTCCCAGGTCTCTAAGGTCACTTTATGGACAAAATTAAAGGAGTGTTTTATGGTTGAGTCTAAGGATAGAACAGATCATGATGCAGGAATTGTTACCTCCATCTTCGTAACAGTAACTATCTGCATAAGCATGGGTTGCAGGAAACTCTGGAAAGTGCTTCTTTCGCTTTTTATCTTCCTGTAATTCCTTTTCTTGCAAAAGACGAGCTATGTCCTGCAAAGACAAGAGAGAATGGAAATATGCATTACCAAAGAACGAACTAACTCCATATGGTAGGGGCTTGACATTTCACTGTCAAGTCTGTATGTGCTCTGTCCATGGCTCTCTAGACTTTCTGACATTAATTTCATGCTCTTCAAATGCCAGATGATTGCTCAACAGGAGTGGCACATGATCTAGATAAGTGAGAGAGGCTTTTTTTTTTTAATTGAAATTTAAATCCAACACAATACAAACCCATACAAACTTCAGTACTTCCTAAAACAGGTTACACAACAGAATTTTTAAAAAATACATATTTGTGGGCCCTTTTTCAAGCTGATGATTCACTAAGTCTAGATGGGGCAGGATATAGTAATCTACAAAACTTTACAAATTATAATTTAATTTTAAAACTTTTGAAAAGAATTTTATGGGAAATTTGATTTAGCTTTGCATTAGAATGCCACTGTCTTAACTGAAAAAGAGAAAACAGTCTTCCTTCTGTCTCCCACTTGCTCATCCCCAGGCAAAATTTTAGCAGTTATTAAATGAGAGGCACTGTGAGGGATAGAATGATGAATAACATTCCATAATGTTCCCAAAAAAGATGATCACCCCTTTATGAAAACAAAAATTTAATAGAAACTTTTCAAAAGAAAACATAACTACAATAAAATTAAATTCTAAATGCCTCAAAAAGGTTAAAATGTCCATGGGACTACAAAAGAAGGAATATTATTTTTGCTTAAAGGAATTAGTACAAGATTTGGCATTGTATTAGGCTTTGAACAAAGAACTGAATTCCAATAGGCAATGTCGAAAAAGAAAACATCAGCGAAGTTATGAACATTTTAATGGGCACCTATCTAAGGAACAGCCAATAGTTCAATTACAACATAAGATACGGAGTGTTGTAGAAAAAGCTGAGGCTAGAAAAACAATCTAAGGCTGGATCACAGGAACTCCTTTTAGACAATCTTAAGAAGTCTGCAATCTACAAGGTAGGGGAAGAAGGGTTACTAAAGGTTTTGAGCTGCATGGTAACAATGTTCTAAATCTGAAGATTATTTCTAGGAAAGCCCGATAAAATAGCCTATAAACTTAAATGCTCACGTATACTTTTAAGGAGAGAAGTCTATCATTATCATCAGATTCTTAAAGGCTCATATAAATATGGGAACAATACTCACTGATACAAATGTTAATAACAATTATTGGTAGTTTGAGGTACCTACTTCTTTATATTGACCATTAATAAGGAATACAAGAAGTACTACATGTTAATGTTGTAACTTTAAAGCAATAATTACTATTCTCCTTCAAATTTTATAAGTCCAAATGAAGAATACACTAAGACGGCAATATACAGCTTAAAAAGAAAATTTAAGTTAATCAATTTTTTTTTTTGTATCTGTGCAGAAACAAGTTGTACACTGAATCTAGGTAAGTTAGCAGTATTTAGCCATATCCTCAGCTGTTTTTTACTATTCATCAAAATAGCCTTACAAATCTGACTTTATGCCAAATACTAACTTAAAATGTACCATTAATACACTTTTACCTGACACATATATACATTTCTTAACAAATAATCTATGTAAATGCCCACGCAATAGTGTCAGACACTAAAGTGGGCACTCACAAAATGTTGCAACTCAGAATGAAAGGTAAAATATAATCCTACTTAACACAAGTATACTTTTCATGAAAAGAACTTTGAATTTCTAAGACTTTGATGGAAAAACTATCCCCGAATCTGAAAGTTAAAATCAATCTCTTTTCCATTTCAAGTCGGCTGTGGTTTAAAGAGACACTGGGAGAGAAATAGCCACTACTAATATGAATTTGAGAGGAATTTCAATTCTCTATCTGTACAATGGGAAGTCTGAACTATTCAATCTTTAAAAAAGCCAAATGTCTTTGACTCCTTAATGTATCATTTTAACAAACCTGTATCTACCAGGTGCCAGTCCCTGTGCCAGATTCTTTAGCTTTGATGTTTTACAAAGTAATGTATCAATCAGGAAGAGAGAAAAGAACGGGACAGACAGCCTATTCTCCAAAAAACTATTATTTGTTACAGAAGAATTTCCCAAATTTCTATAACGTTTACTACATAAGTAGAAAGAAATGTAAACATTCTCCTGAGCTGTATGTTTACTAAGCACCTAAAACTATATTTTCCTAAGTGGTCTGCTTCACAGTAAACAAAAATTTCCCCTGCTATAACTGAGGAAAAAAAATAAAGGAAAACTATCAGATCCACCTTCCAGCAGTAATTACTGAACTATGCTCCACAGACCTGGTAAACATAGCTTTATTAAAATGATACAGTAAGGAGTCAAAGACATTTAGCTTTAAGACTGAATAGTTCAAACCTTCCATTGTACAGATAAACAATTGAAGCTTCCTCCAAAGCTCATATTAGAAGTGACTATTTCTCTCCAGTTTCTCTTAAAACCATGTCTGACTTGCACTGTAAGAGAAAAGAGATTCATTTTAACTTTCAGATTTAGGGGACAGTTTTTCCATCAAAGTCTTAGAAATTCACAGTTCTACTGATATAATTGCTCATAACTGTTTTCCTGCTACTGAATTTAATTCTAATGGATGCACAGTAATACACCATTCTCTCTGTGTAAAAAACCAGGAGAGAAAAATGAATTATGACCCTTCTTTATAATTTATTAGTCAAAGAAAGTGCTTTTAATCAAGTAAAAAAATAATAATTGCCATAATATATCATGCACCTTAGCACCCAAACCTTTTTGCTCTTCTAAGCTCTCAGCTCTTTTCTGAAAGAAAAGGTCTGCTAGGCTTGAGGAAGGAAAGGACAAAAATTTAGTGGAAAACTGCCACTATATTATAGCTGAAGTTTAGTACAAGTCCGTTCTCCCTGCTTTCCAACATTACTATGCAATGAGATCTGTTAGATAATTTTAATATAAAGTAAATTCCCCTGAAACAAGCTAAAGACAGCAATTATTAGTTACAGTACTTGGATGTAGCTAACCAGCTTAGTCACCTTTGACATAAACAATCTCCTTGGTCCTCAGCTTCTTACTGTTAATGGTGCTTCCTTACTGTTAATGGTAAGTCTAGAGCAGCACTTCCCAAGCCTGTTGCTGAGAACACTGGTGTCAAAACTTTCTCCAAAAAAAACACACCTTTCAATAGAAAGCATGTAGCATATCTAACTCTTTAAGATGCACATTAGCAAATTTTAAAACTTTGATTAAAGAAAAAAAAAACACCTGTTATCTTCCTATAACCTATAATTTTCCAAATTTATTTTAGAAGCTTTTGTTTACATTTTTAAAAAACTCAGGTAATTAATGTTCTACATAACATAACTTGGGAAAACAAATCTAAATGAACTCTTAAGCCTTTTTAAGGTCATTGTTAGTTATATTTTAATTAATGAGATAGACTTCTGGGCTAATATGTAAAAATAACCCTGTTCCACAGAAGACTTCCTAGTAAATACGTTAATTGAAATGGGAGTTTACCATCGTATCTGACCTTTCTCTTCTGTTACCCAAGCTTATACAACTCTGGAAAATTGGAAACTATACCCATAAGAAAGGGAACAGTTAAGGATCTCTGGAATACTAGAGAAAGGCAATTTTAATGAAAACATAGACTTAGTGATTCCCTTCAGTGGGCCAGACATGTGCCCTGTGCCAGATTCTTTAGCTTTAAAGAACAGTGCTATGACCAGTAGGGGATTGGTATATAGGGAAATATCCTTAAAGTTCTTATCTTGCTGTGGCTCTAAGAGAAGCATTAATACAAACAAGGTGCAGCGGCACCCAGAGGATCCCCGCACATCTTTCCCAAGTAGATGACAAATGACTGAAACATGGTGTTGAGTTCTTTGAGGTATTTTGGGGGTTTACAGGTTGAGTGAGCATCCCTAATCCAAAAATCTGAAATCTGAAATGCTCCAAAATCTGAAATTTTCTGAAGCACAGACATGATGCTCAAAGAAAATGCTCACTGGAACATTTTGGATTTTGGAGTTGCGGATGATCAACCTGTACATGATTTAGATCATATAAGTATGTAGGGGATTAAGGGTTACGTCTCAAAGTTTTCACCTCTATCCTCCAATGGTACTGCATTTTAAAAAGAGGAAATGTTGAATTTAAAAACAATCAAAAGGTGATTTAAAAAATGTGATTGTCGCCATTGGTACGGTGTAATCCCAGCACTTTAGGAGGCCAAGGTGGGCAGATCCCCTGAGGTTGGGAGTTCGAGACCAGCCTGACCAACATGCTGAAACCCCGTCTCTACTAAAAATACAAAAAATTAGCCAGGCATGGTGGCAGGTGCCAGTAATCCCAGATACTTGGGAAGTTGAGGCAGGGGAATTGCTTGAACCCAGGAGGTGGAGGATGCAGTGAGCTGAGATCACGCCATTGCACTCCGGCCTGGGCAACAAGAGCAAAACCCTGTCTCAAAAA
>NW_016107358.1:637429-688012 GCF_001604975.1 Cebus imitator | reverse complement strand
AAATGACTGTCAGAAAGAAAAAAAAAGAAAATCATTCCATTAATTACTAAACTTCTTTATTAACTAGCAAGCAGCATATTAACATCTAACTCGGTAGGGATGTCAAGACGGGTATAAATCCAAAAGGGATGTTTAATAAAACTTGGAAACCAGGAAAATACCAATTCTATTTATGTAAAAACATCAGTATAATAGTATGTGAGAAAGACCTCAACAGGAAGCCTCCCTCCCATTTCCCTTTCTAGTCATATATATAAAAACTTATTTTTACAATGCTTAAAACATAGGAAAATTTTTAATAGCTAAACAGTATTGTTGTTTGATCTAACCTCTATTACCAAAGAATGTGTAAATATTCTTTCAGAACATGAAATCCTAATCTCCTTAAGAGTGCTAAGTACCATGGTTCATACCAGATTCATTTTTTTTTTTAAATGTGAATTGGTTACTAAGTTTATTCCTTCAGCAGTTTATATTATAACGGGCTTCAAACTGTTGAACTAGTGCCACAAACTTTTCATGACACGTTTGGCCGTGCTAATGATTACTTAAGAAAAAAAAAAGTTTTTCCCTAAAATAGTTGTACATTCACATATATTTTAAATCAAGGTTTAAACACACACACACATCTGGTCATGCACATAAGTACACACATACTCTTAAGAGTTTACTTAAGAATAACTAAGTTAAATTAACTGATTAACCCACTTTTATTAACCACAAATTCATATAGTCCAGCATACCCAAAGTCTACAAGCACCTTCCACAGGGTCTAGAGAGGACTCAACTACTATACTCAACAAACTATTTTAAGAGTTAAAAATAAACAGACAGGAGAGCAAGACAGGGAGAGCAAGACAGAGCAAGAAAGTGAAGAACAACAACAAGGGGAGAGTTCACAAAGCTAGTAAGACCAAAAAAAAATTTTTTTTTAACTTTTCTACATCTGTCTCCTGCATGGAAACACAACTTTCCTTACATCTGTGCTTTGTTAACAAACAAAATAAAATTATACCATGACAAAGTTAGCTGTTCCAAAAGAAAAGGGTTCTCAAGCTCTACATTTGGTATTTATGTGATGGTAACTACTACCCAGAAGACCTGATCCCAAAAATCTCTGAAAGAGATCTGGGGGGAAACCCAGAGAGGGATTTTCCACAGCCCTGCTGCTGAATGAGTACTTATTAACCAAGTAGGCTCTTTGGGGAAGCAGAAGAGCATTGAGGGGGAAGGGAAAAAAAAAAGAACTAAGACAGCTCATGAGTAACAAACAATTCTTTTCCAAAATTGGCCAGAAGAATTAGCACTACTATCTCAGTCTTAGTTTCCTCTCCCTCTCAGGCACCCTGTTACCAACAGACTAAAATAAACAAGCATTTTCATATATCCTTCAATGGCAAATTTTACTCATGCAAATTTTCTTCATTAAATATTGACAACATACTAGTCAGCAGAGAGTCACATTTTTCTACCATAAAAAAACACTTTGGCACAGTAGCCAACTTCTCACCTGAGGCATGAGTGGAAAAGTCAAAAAGTCTGAAGTTCGTAAAGGCTTGTCTAGTCAACAGACCTACACAACTGCATTCCTCATTGAACTTTTCCACTCTACTGAGGGCAAGCTAGTGCGAGGCCTGTTAAGGCAAGTAAGTAAACACAAGGACTTCTCAAATCACACCATACTGAAACACCCTTAAGCCTATTTAATTTTGCCCTATGTAGCACATACTTCTCTATAACAGAAATCAAGCAAAGGGCAATTATAAACTTAACATGTACAAGATGCCCCAAGTACATGATCTATCTCACAACACCCCTTTAGAATATATACAACTACCATGACTCAACCCATTTCGGAACCTGAGGTTCTGCATGGTTAAGTGAGATGCTGAAAATCACACAGTGAAATAGTTAATGAGCTAAAATTCAAACCCAGGTCAGTGGAACTCCAAAGTCCACGTTTCATGCATGCCACTGCACATCAAAGTCAGCAGCAGTCCAGAGACCTGAATTGTACAGACACTTCTCCAGCATTTTATTATAACTTGGAATCAGTTACTTCTTTAATACTTAATTTCTACAACTGAAAAATGGAGTTAATCACTAAGCTGTTTATATAGTATTACCATGAGATTACTTACTGTGATTACTATTTAGATTTTACATAATTAAAATAAAGTGTTTTATTTTCTCTTTCTATCCTGTTTTTCCCTAAATAAAAACAAAAAAGACCACAGGACAGCAGTAGCATTGATAAGAAGCCAACTTCGCTATTCTGGTATCTTTTAAATAGAAGCTTTCCTGTCTCCAAAGTATAATCACTTCTTTTAGTTCCTAGAGTCATCCCCAAAGCAGTCTTTAGTATAAAGAGGCAACACATTAAATACTAAGAAAGAGCCTCCTGTGTATTACAGGAAGTATCAAAAATAATCCCTAACTTTTATTTGCAGTTCTGATTACCACACGATCATGATTTGTTTCCTGAAGAAACTACTCAATACCCTCGTAACAGGTGTCTCACATTCATCTGGCATTGCACAAGAAGTCTTATAGGAACAAGGGTGGCTCAGCAGGAGTAGCAATGTATGTAGGCTGTTTACTGATGACCCTGATCATATCTATTTAACAGGATGATCGTAAGCACCAGTTTGCCCAGTACAGTTTCAGTTTATGTAATTATTAACAGCATTCTGATAACCCTCAAAAGTGTTTCTGGGTACATAACAAACCATATTGTCATCAAACTATAAAAAATGATAAATCAATTTCTTCTCTATTATAAATCAAGACAGTGACCAAGGACAGCATAATAGGTGTGAACGCAGGTAGTATAAAAACGATGTAAAACGAAGTAAATTGTTCATACGAAATGATGAAACTAAGCCAGGCATAGTGGCTCATGCCAGTAATTCCAGTGCTTTGAGAGGCTGAGGCAGGAGGGTAGCTTGAGTTCAGGAGTTTGAAACCAGCCTGGGCAATATAGTGAGACCTCGTCTCTACAAAAAAATAATTTAAAAATATTAGCCAAATGTGGGGGTGTGTGCCTGTAGTCTCAGCTACTCAAGAGGCTGAGAGGATCGTTTAAGCCTGGGAGGCGGAGACTGAAGTATGCTTACACCACTGCACTCCACCCTGGGTAATGGAGCAAAACCCTATTTCAAAAAAAAAAAAAAAAAGGAAGTGCTGAAAATATAACATACAAAAGGAAATAACAGCTAATGGTAAATTCAAGTCTTCTCACAAGCCAAACACTATTGCTAATTTTAGT
Source organism: Cebus imitator (assembly GCF_001604975.1). Taxonomy (NCBI): domain Eukaryota; kingdom Metazoa; phylum Chordata; class Mammalia; order Primates; family Cebidae; genus Cebus; species Cebus imitator. Next base: position 684,744 of record NW_016107358.1, on the reverse strand, counting down.
CATTTTCAGCCTTAATAATACAACTTAAAAATATACACAGAATCAAAATGATTAATTTTTTTAACCAACAGATCATAGGAAAGTGAAATCTTTAAGAAAGAGTGAGAACAATGCCTGCTCCTGGCCTCTCCCAGCGACTACTCCCTGCATTCTGCTCAGGTTCTGCGCGAAGTCTGCTCTCTCTAATGTTGCAAGAACAACCAGCAACCTAGGGACAGATACCCTGTAGTAAGCTGAATAGTGCCCCCTCTCCAAATTCATTTCTACTCAAACCCAAAATGTGACCTTATTTGGAAACAGAGTCTTTGCAGATGTAATTAGTTGAGCTGAGGTCACACTGGATTAGTGTGGGTCCTCAATCCAATGACTGATGTCCTTGTAGGAAGAAGATACAAAGATACAGACAGGGAAGAAGGCCATGTGACAATGGATGCAGAGACTGAAGTGATGCAGATACAAGCCAAGGAATGCCAAAGACTGCCAGGAGTCAGGAGCTAGGAAGAGGCAAGGAAGGATCCTTCCCAAGAGGTAGCATGACCTTGCCAACACTTCAGATTTTAGACTTTCAGCCTCCAGATCTCTTAGGACAATAAATTTGTGTTAAGCCAAGTTTGCAGAAGTAATTTGTTATAGCAGTCATAGGAAACTAATTCACATCATATGTGAAATTATCCATTATCATCTCTCAAGACTTTTACCACTTACATAATCAAGAGGGTATAAATCATGGTCCACAGAGGAAAATGTAGCCCAAATAAGAGGCATTCTGCTTCCCATTCAGCAATCCTTCATTGAGCCCATGACTGCAAGAAGTATTTACTCTAAAGCTGAGCACCTCTTTCTCCATAAGGGAGAGGGGCAGTAACTAAGTTATACCTCATCCTTCTTCTCCTGAATGCGTCGTCTCTCTGCCTCAATAGCCAGCTTCTCCTGAATTTCCTGAGCAATTTCACAGTCTTGTTGTTCACTAAAAAGCAAAGATGAAAACATGAATAAGGAAAATAAAAAATAATGTATTTCCTAAAAATAATAAATACAATTTATTGAATACTCAATTTATGAGAAGTACGTATTTTTCTCACTTTATCTTCAAGATAAAGATGCAAAGAGGCTGACACTGTCACATTTACTGATGAGAAAACTAAGGCCCAGGAAAGTTAAATCATTTTCCCAAGATCACAATGAAAATATGTGGTAGAGCTGGAATCTAATCATCACACCCAACAACAGAAAGCTCCATGCTTCTTCTATACCACCATATCATTTCACCCCACTGAGGCCTGTTTTCTGTTCCTGCCTCTACCACTAATAACCACAAATCATTCTGTCATGCCATTTTATAAGTTATAAAAAAGTTTACACTTAGTGACTTCACATTATAGGTCTAATATCATAGTATTCTTACCTACTCAAACTGAAGAAATAAAAAGAAACATAAATCTACTCAGAGCAATTCTTATATATTTTCTTTTCATTCACTCATTATAATAAGAATCATACACAAAACATGGTCTTAGTTTTCAAAGGCCTCTCTATATTTCTGTCTTCATTCAAGACTCTAGCTGAACCTCCCAAATTAATGTAAAATCTGTATAGAGTTAAGTGATTGATATATAGAGTTAAGTGATTGATAACTACACTCAATGTAATAAGTGGGAAGAAAGCAGAAGCACCACGGAGAAGGCAAACTTAAATGAAGTGTTAAAAGTCACAAGTGACATAGAAGATGTATCTCCTGGTACAGAAAATAAAGAAGTGAAGTTTCATCTGAGCTTAATGATTTCAAAACATATTTCCAAGAAGTTCCAGCTCTGGTTTGGTCAGCTAATTATACAGACTCCTGGGAAAACGAAACTGAGAAATCAGTAGTAAACAGGCGAAAATCCTGACTTGGGATAGCAGTCCTGGTATCCAGACTGAATAAAAGGTTCCAGTTCAATAAAAACTGCAGCATTTCACCCTTCCCAAGATGTCCAGCTATCAAAATTGCCAGGGAGTGAACTGAAAGACTTCCCTTTTAGCTTACTTATTTAATCTAGGAACAACTCCAAACCCTTGAAGTATCAGGCAGAAATACAATACCTGCTCCTTCTCTCATTTAGGACCTACAAAATATCACTCTCTATTCTTGATTTATATTTGAGTGGTTTATCTTGATAATTTCTGAATAAGCTCATTATATTGTTATTAACCTATTTCAGGATTTTAAATATCTGCATCAACCTCAGAACTGGGCTTTCTAACACAGAATTGTGAATAATTCTAACAAATGTAAAGGGCAATGAATTTAGAACTCTAGAACATTCTAGCTTTGGCTCTCACCTTAACCTGTGACACTGAGCCTCATAACATCTCAAGTATCTCTCTTCCTCTTTATTTCTCCATTATCATTACCTTCAATTTAGGCCTCATCATCTCCTTCCTCTATCTCTATCACCCCAATGTCTTCATTCAAGCCTCATCATCTCTTAATTTGATCACTGTTCAACAGGCCTTCAAATCTTGCCCCCTCTAAGCCTTTACCCATCTATTCCCCAGAAGAGATTCCAAAATGAAAATCTAAAACTACTCCAATGGTTCTCTATTCCCTATAAAATATACAAAACTTGAATTCTTTAACATAACTTACCATGACCCTTTTGGTCCAGATTTTGACTACTTTTCTGGCCTCAATTCCTACTTCTGTCCCAATTATACTCTCTACTCCAGCAATAATGAACTTCTTGAAGCTAACATGAGTTTCCAAGTCCTTTTACCTCCTGCCCTTATGCATGCTGCGCCTTCTGGCTACAATGGTTTTCCCCAAATCACTATAAACTTCCAATTAACCTTCAAGTTTCAGATTAAACGTATCATTTGTCTCCTGAAGCTTTTCCCAGTCTAATCTCTCTAAACAGGCATGAAACTTACATTTCAATTCTCTGTGACTCATGCATATATCTCCAGATATATAATGCTCAAGGTGTTTTCCTGAGGCCCTCAAAAGTTGTCCTATTCCTATGTCTGGTCTCCTTTCATGGTGCCAAATTTAACATGAATCAATAAAAGTGTTGATTTACAAAATAAGGAAGCTTAACAAAATGATGAATAAAGTCCTCTCTACAAATAAGAAACAGAAAGACAAACCCTTCCTGTAAGTTAGCAAAAATGACTGGCTTTCCTTTTTCACCTGAATATGACACTAAAGTAAATTAAGGGGTTCCTTCCATTTTTCCTTTACCTCTTCCCCCTCAACACAGTATCTGGGGTTAAATCTATCCTTAAAGATTTAGGATGTAAGAGCCACTCTCAATCAAAGAAGAAATGTATCCTAGGAGCTTTATAACACTGAAACAGAATAGAAGTCACTGTGTCAAAAGAAGGCTGAGAAATAATAATTTCCATTTATCTGTCAGTTAAAGGAGGCTAATGAGAGAGAACTTTTGTCAGACACTGAAGTTATGAAGATAACTAAGTATACACTTCAGAGCATCTCAGGATATTCGGCTATGTACTGAAAAGCAGGGAAAATAAGAGCAGCAAACACAGCTAGAACATAGTAAAGGAACCAACACAACCCATAAAGCTTTTTGATGTCCATTATCTCACTGGATCCCCCTAAGAAACTATGAGGCAAAGGGGACAGAGGTTATTTTCCCCATGTTATGGGTAAGGAAAATAAACTCAGAGAAGTTGACTAATTGGCCCAAGGTCATACAGCTAAAAATGTCAGAACTCACACCATCATCCACATCTCTTTAAACCTGGTCAAGTGTTCCAACAACAAAGAAAAATCTTCAAATCAAAAAAATGTTGGCTATCCACTGTAAGACTTGCAATCTAATAGGAAAAAGAATCAGGGGTACAGAAGTAGTCTCCTTCTCCCCTGCACTGGTTGCTAGCTCCACAGAGAAAGCCAGTCTTGACATTAACCCTCCCCCTCCCACATCCTCACAGATCTTTGTAGTGCTTCTGGAGCTGAGCCTGGGCTTTCAGATCTTCCTCTTGGAGCTGCTTAGCCACCTGAAGGTCATGCTGGACCAAACGGTTCCGCTGAACGTTTGATGCCAAATGATGCTCAACTGGAACAAAAAGATTGAGGACAGGAATTACAATGCCTTGGTTTGTTAGTAAAAATGTCATAATAATCTTAAGAGCTTTACTGTAACACAATAGCTTTGCATGCATCACTTCATTTTATTGTCTCAACAACAATGTATAATAATAGAGAGCAAAAGAATTATTACCCCACTTTTCCGTTAGGCAAAAGGAGGATCAAAAAGATTAAATAGTCTTTGGTCACATGGCAACAAAGTGGCAGTGCCAGGATGTCTACACAAATATTGTAGAGCCAGGGCTAGTGCTCTTTCTACTACTACATATTGTCACTCTATTTATTAACTGCATTTTTCAATATTTTAATTTTTATATTGACAGGTGAATTAATAACTCACAAATCATATATTCACAAATATGTACTTTCATATAACATGCACAGCTTAGATTTACTTTCCATCACTACAGTGAAAAAAAGATTCAGAAAAATCCACAATGTGATCTAATTTATACTATGGTTGCCTGAGAAAGCCGTTCAGGTCCCCATCCTAGGAGCAAGAACAGATTTATTCTATGCACTTCAGTTAAGTCTATAACCACTGTGTCCCTCGTATAACACAAGGCAAGGAAAAAGGTTCACACCCCTCTTTCTCTTTTGAAGATGCAGCAGTCTACTAATGCCTGGCAGTCTATCTTACTTAAACATACCCAAAAATTCACTGATCACCCAGGCATCATTTGCCTAAAGAAATCCTTCATGATTTACGGAGGACGTCGACAAGTGACTGTGCTCTCTCCCTACCTAACCCCTGAGAAACCAGCCTCAAGCTTCCAGTTTAAAAAAAAGAAAAAGAAAAGAAAAGAAAACTGAAGGAGCATAAATGAGAGGTATTACTCACTCTCTTGTTCCTGCAGGCTGTGAGCCAGGGTGTGGTCCTCCAGGACAGCAAAATCTCTGCATACTACAGAAGAGGAAGGAGGAAAAACAGGCAGGAAGGCTCGTTAGTAATACTTTAAACACACAAAGGAAACCATTTTTTTTTTAACTTAAAAGAAAAAACAATTATAATACTTCAGGATGACAAACTTTCTAATTCCCAATACATAAAATAGTGACTAGTTAAGTCTGCAGTCTTTAGTCACAAAAATCCATAGTGCCTGCTTAGTGCCAAGCACAGGATGTCACAAAACACTGTTTAGCCTTGGCCCCTGGCCTGAGGTGAGAACATTTACTGAATCAGATTCCAGAGGTCTAGAAATTCCAATCCACTTCTATAAAAGGAGAGTAAGTACTGCTGAAATAACAGAAGTATCAGTCATGCTTTGCATATTGCTACTGAGAGAGAGCTGAGATAATGTATAGTCAGAGGTGTTAAATCTAACCTATGCTTCTCTGTGGTTCAGACGATCCTCTCTCAGCAATTTATTTCTACCCTGGTGTCTTTTAAGGAAAAATATACTTTCACTAGTCCCTTAGGTAGGGGCAGATTTCTACTTAAAAAATTCTTAATTTCTTAAACATTCTTTGGTGGGTTAGTCCCCAGGTACCTGAGTTAGAAGGAGGTCTCTAAGTCCCTCTAAACCTTGCGCTGCCCCAAAATAATCTACAAACCAAATGAAAAGAGGAACCCTGAAAGAAACCGGGAATCTGCCTCAACTCTGCCTCAACTTGAAGATCCAGGCAAGAGTTATTTCCTGACCTGTTTTCTTAGAAGCAAAATGGGAACAAATAGTCTCAAAGGTCCATGTTTACCCCAAACTGCTATTTAAACTCCTCCTTCTTAAACATACAAACAAACAAAACATGCAGGATTCATCATGCAAAGTTCTGTTTTAAGGATGTGTAGTTTAGGTGATATGTTCCCACTCTATTCCAACCATGTAATTCATGTTTTAAAAAAAAAAAAAAAAAACTTCCCCAAAGCCTCAGAGTACTGCAATTGAGTAGGACTCAAGAAAAATTCCCTAGGGCTTAGGAAAAGTTAGATTTCTCTCTGCAGCTTTGGATTTGCCTACGAGGACACTTAACTGAAACAGAATGAAAAACATTCCTTTGCCATTCTTCTTGTACTTACGTATGCTCACATATACACTCAACATACTTGTGTCCTTCACTACTGAGGGATAATGCCATAAAAAGGTAGGGAGATCTTGGGGATGTCAAGTTTATTCTGAAATGGTTTTATACTGAAGGAATGACTAATTATTGCCCAAGTACTACATTAAACTGAATACAACCTGCTTAACCCTTGCTCAAACATAACAGCAAAACCAGTAATTCCAACAGAAAGCACTGTTCTTTTTCATCAGCTATATTCTCAACAAATTCTAATATCTTGAGACCCAGGTCCCAGTTATATTTTATCTCACAAAATAAAAGTACTTTCAAGATGAGCTAGATAACACCCTCATTTAATAAGTGAGGAAACTGAAAGACAGAAAAAAGGAAGGATTTTCTAAGGCTATATAGAGTTCACTGGTGACAGGGCTTGGGAGTCAATGTCTAAGCCAGCAAGAGCTCTTTCCCCTTCCCTGACACAATGACGGCCCTCCCTACCTCCAGGTAAACCATGGTCAAAATGAACAGAAAGAAAATATTCTGTATTAACCAACATATACTCTCTCAAACACTTCAATTAATATCTAATTTTTAAATGGGTAAGACATACATGGACTTAATTTATAAAAAAAAATCAGAATGACTTAGCTAAAATAAATATCAAATCTTGTATAAAGAATGTTATTTTAATATATTTATTTCATTTAAAACACCTTTATTATACTGGAAACGCTTGGGCTTATATATTACAGTCAGTCTTAATTTTAGATTAATTATGATTAGATCAAATTTTAAGATTAATCTTAATGACTTTCAAATTATGGGTGGCAACCTATTTGGTCAAATAATCAATTTACTAAACCTGAGCAAAGCATTTTAAAAGTAAATATTTAGTCTAGAGAATAACAGAGGACAGTTGACCCTCACAGCCCTGAGTTCTGGATTCATAGATTCAATCAACCACAGATCAAAAATATTCAGGAAAAAAAAAAATTTTTATCATCATTCCCTAAAGAAAACAGAGTACAATAGCATTTACACTGCATTAGATACAGTAAGTAATCTAGATACAATGTAAACTATACAGCAGGATGTGCATGAATTACATGCAAATACTACCCCATTTTTTATCAGGGACTGAAGCATCCATAGATTTTAGTATCCATGTGAGGTATTGGAACCATCCCCCACCCCACCCTACCAATACCGAGGGACTAATGCAACTCACACACAGTACAGGAACCTAGTTTAGGGAAACTTTTCCAGTATTTATACACACACATACACACACAGAAATATACACATACAGAGATGACAGGTGACAGGTACTAGGTCAAAATGTAAAACACATATCATTCTATAGATTACAAAAGTTTAAAACCCACTTCAATTTATGTTGCTAGGTCAGAATGCTATGGCAAAAATATATTTTCTATGTTTCTAATATCATGCTAACTAAAGTTAAAAATTATAAAATTATTACATTTTTCCATGGGGAGAATAATATGAAGAACTATAGTAATTTTTGAAATATTTCTTAAGTCAGCAGAACATTAAAAATTAAAATACATTGTGTGTGGAGAGATACTATAGTAAAAATTTTTTAATACATGGCACTGACACAAACTTAATTCTGAACAGTAGTTCTCTCTACAGAGAGATGAAGAGGGGCATGAGTGCCTTGGCTGCATGTGCTCTTCTACTGCTTCAAAAGTAAAAAAAGAAAAGACAGACAAGGCAAAATATTAACAGCTATTTGATGTGAGTGGTAGGTTCATGGGTTTCTCTATTTCCTGTGCTTTTTAAATGTCTTAAATATTACATTTTCAGTTCTATAATTAAATTCACTTATTTCACTTTGTCAACAGCATATATTGCTAAACCATGAACATGAAGATATGGTATGACACATTATAATAGGTATGAGAAATTTATGAATTACTGATTACCTTAATGACTCCTCATAATGATTTCTTAATATCTAAACAGCAAGACTGAAGTATATCCTATTATTGTGATTTGTCCCTGAATCTGCAGAAGCTGAATTACTAACCAAAAGATATCAGCAGGGCCTGAGCTAGAAGAGGATCTGGAAGATTTTCAATGATTATGAGGAAGTACACAAACACATACACACAGGGACTTAAATACACTAACCCCTTCAGAGTTTACTAGGAATTTCCGAACATATAATCTCATTTATACTGAAATATTATTTGCCCAGTCTATAATTTCTTTTGAATCCACTCTAATTTTTTGTCAAGATTTGCTTCTGTATTTCCTGCATCAGTATTCTAGTACAACCTGGAAAATAATCACATATCCAGTCAACTTTGTAAATCAGTAACCAGATTGAGAATTACAGAAAGTATTATTCACAGCCAGGTCAAGCACAGAGCCTGAATAGAACTTTTCCCCTTTTCTAACCTCCTTTACTTTCATGTAAACAGCATGAACAGTCCAAGTATATATAAAGGGTACATACTTGTCTCACCACCTTTCCCTGTGGGCACATTTAAGGTGAAGCACTTTTCACCCTCCCATTTCTGAACCGTTTTCCCTCCCATGTTCACTTTCACTCATCCAGAACTCAGGCTGACCTTCTTGCCGTAAGCCAACCCTATCAATGACTTCTACTATTCCCAGTCTGCTATTAAAAATGAGCTTCCCACCATAGTCAATTACACAACTATTCTCCTTTGTTCCCACCCAGATCTCAATGGTCCTGTTCCCTCTCCCCTCTGCCCAGACAGTTTCCCAGTGCTAGGGATGGTGGCTAAGTTTCTTTTGAACACTAAAAACCGTGCAACTCTGCCTCATTGCTTAGAAGAGAATTAACAGAAAGAAATACACTTTGCCCTGAAATTCGAGCACACAGCTGCTTCCCTATCCAGCTGGAAGCTCTTCATGGCAGGGACTTTGTGGGTGTACTCTCTGCACCTTCCACAGGACTAACAGGTGCTCACTAACTCAAAGTAGTTTAAAAAAAAAAAAAAAAAGCTGGACCGTAAAGTCAAACAACAGAAGGAGAAAAAAAGAAAATAATGCCATAAACAGAATTAAACTCTGCTACTATGACAGCACAACATACTTATAAGATATGTCAAACATCATTTAAACAAATTTAGTAACAAACAAATTAACATAAAACTAGAATCCTCTCCCTATTCTCATTAAAGGAGTTTCAATGATACGTTAATTTAAATACAGGCGTACCTTAGAGATATTGCAGGTTTGGTTCCAGACCACCGCAATAAAGCAAATATCAATTTTTTGGCTTCCCAGTACATATAAAAGTTATGTTTACACTATAATCTATTAATATTCTATTGATAGTCTATTAAATTTACAATGGAATTCAGTCTAAAAAGGCTATGTACACACCTACATTTAAAAATAATTACTAAAAAATACTTGCTACACACATTCAATTTGTAAAAAATATAGTTTGTCCAAAGCGCAATAAAGCAAAGTGCAATAAAATGAGGTATGCCTGTATATACAAATTAGTATACAGTGAATTAATTTACAATAGGCCAAGTAGGTTTTAGAAATGGAAAGGAAGACTGGCTGACATACATAAATACATACATATATATACCCCCCCATCCATTTCCTTGAAGAATGATTTTCATTGAGTTGTTGATCCCCTCTAAATACATGAATGGCACAGTATGCAACTAACACTCATTTATTCAATAAATACATGTTGAGCTCTATTTCAGGATGAATGAGTCATTTCCAAGCCATCAGTGAGGTGCAGTATCAGAGAGGAAAACAGGTATAAGTTAATTAACATTGTACTAAAGAGACAATTGGTTGTACTAAATAAAATTCTTTGCAGTCATAAACATTGGAACAGTTAGGCTTGTTATGAGTTGGGGGTGGACTAAGAAGTGGAAGTGATTTAACAGAATGTATCAAGAAACTTTAAAGTAATTAACACAAAATGTATCTCAAGGAAAGTTAAAATTCCTACAGACAGAAGCAGTAAACATTCTTGGCAAAGCGGCCAATTATGGAAAAAGACGAAAATGCACAGGCCAACCTGGAGTTGTGTGTGCCCGGGGCACAGAAGCACCAAAGAAAATTACGCCAAGAGATGTGATAGGAAAGGCCCAGTGCATCATCATGAGAAATTGGTTTTTTCACATAGGCATTCCTGGTATACAACTTACACGAAATGTACCAAAGAAAATCTGGTGATTAGCACCACACTCCACCTCAAGCCAACCAAACTCTTCCTCTTATACTTTTTCTCTTTTTACATTTGCTTCGCAAGTCTCCCATTTTTGTTTTCGCCTTATTGTTTCTCCTTACACACATTTTTCCAGGTGCATCTGTTTGCCAACTTTACTCCTCTAGCTCCAGACGCAGCACACTCCCCTATTCTCTACCATTGACTGTGGGAGCTTTCCATAAACTTGTTCTCCTTCTAAAGGTAATACCCTTGTCTGTCCTCCCCTGGGCAATTAGTGGAAAACTAGAGACAAAATTTGTAGATTTTTTTTTTAATTGTACTTTAGGTTCTGGGGTACATGTGCAAATCACGCAGGATTGTCGCAGAGGTACATACATGGCAAGTGGTTTGCTGCCTTCATACCCCCCATCACCTATATCTGGTATTTCTCCCCTCAACCCTCCCCACCATCCCCAACCCCACTGTCCCTCCCCTAGCCCCCACCACCACTGACCACAGTGTGTGATGCTCCCCTCCCTATGTCCACATGTTCTAATTGTTCAACACCCGCCTATGAGTGATAACATACGGTGTTTGGTTTTATGTTCTTGTGTCAGCTTGCTGAGAATGATGGTTTCCAGATTCATCCATGTCCTGATGAAGGACATGAACTCATCATTTTTTATGGCTGCATAGTATTCCATCGTATATATGTGCCACATTTTCTTCATCTAATCTATCGATGATGGACATTTGGGTTGCTTCCTGGTATCTGCTATTGTAACCAGTGCCACAATGAACATACATGTGCATGTGGTTTTACTATGGAACAATTTATAATTCTTTGGGTATATACCCAGTAATGGGATTGCTGGGTCAAATGGTATTTCTATTTCTAGGTCCTTTAGGAATCGCCACACTGTCTTCCATAATTTTTAAACTAATTTACACTCCCACCAACAGTATAAAAGTGTTCCTATTTCTCCACATCCTCTCCAGCATCTGTTATCTCCAGGTTTTTTAATGATCACCATGCTAACTGGCGTAAGATGGTATCTCAATATGGTTTTGATTTGCATTTCTCTAACGACCAGTGATGATGAGCATTTTTTCACATGTTTGTTGGCCTCATATATGTCTTCTTTTGTAAAGTGTCTGTTCATATCCTTCGCCCACTTTTGGATGGGTTTGTTNTTGTAAATCTGTTTTAGTTCTTTGTAGATTCTGGATATTAGCCCTTTGTCAGATGTGTAGATTGCAAAAATTTTTTCCCATTCTGTTGGTTGCCGGTTCATCCTAATGATTGTTCCTTTGCTGTACAGAAGATCTGGAGTTTAATTAGATCCCATTTGTCTATCTTGGTTTTTGTTGCCATTGCTTTTGGTGTTTTAGCCATGAAGTCCTTGCTTATGCCTATGTCCTGAATGGTTTTGCCTAGGTTTTCTTCTAGGGTTTTTATGGTGTATGGTCTCACATTTAGATCTTTAATCCACCTGGAGTTAATTTTAGTGTAAGGTGTCAGGAAGGGGTCCAGTTTCTGCTTTCTGCACATGGCTAGCCAGTTTTCCTAACACCATTTATTAAACAGGGAATCCTTTCCCCATTGCTTTTCTCAGGTTTGTCAAAGATCAGATGATTGTAGATGTGTGATGTTGCTTTTGAGGCCTCTGTTCTGTCATTGGTCTATATCTCTGTTTTGGTACCAGTACCATGCTGTTTTGTTTACTGTGGCCTTGCAGTATAGTTTGAAGTCAGGCAGTGTGATGCCTCCAGCTTTGTTCTTTTTGCTTAGGATTGTTTTGGCGATGCGGGCTCTCTTTTGGTTCCATATGAAGTTTGAAGTGGATTTTTCCAGTTCTGTGAAGAAGGTCATTGGTAGCTTTATGGGGTATCGTTGAATCTATAAATTACTTTGGGCAGTATGGCCATTTCACATAGTTGATTCTTCCCAACCATGAGCATGGGATGTTTTTCCATCTGTTTGTGTCCTCTCTTACTTCATTGAGCAGTGGTTTGTAGTTCTCCTTGAAGAGGTCCTTTATGCCTTTTGTTAGTTGTATTCCTAGGTATTTCATTCTCTTTGCAGCAATTGTGAATGGGATTCACTTTTGATTTGGCTGTTTGTCTGTTATTGGTGCATAGAAACACTTGTGATTTCTACAAATTGATTTTGTATCCTGAGACTTTGCTGAAGTTGCTTCTCAGTTTAAGGAGATTTTGGGCTGAGACGATGGGATCTTCTAAATATACAATCATGTCATCTGTAAACAGAGGCAATTTGGCTTCCTCTTTTCCTATTTGAATACCTGCTATTTCTTTTGGTTGCCTGATTGCTCTGGCTAGAACTTCCAATACTATATTGAATAGGAGTGGTTAGGGAGGGCATCCCTGTCTTGTGCCAGATTTCAAAGGGAATGCTTCCAGTTTTTGCCCATTCACTATGATATTGGCTGTTGGTTTGCCGTAAATGGCTTTTATTATTCTGCGATATGTACCATCGATACCTAGTTTATTGAGGATTTTTAGCATAAAGCGCTGTTGAATTTTGTCAAAGGCCTTTTCTGCATCTATTGAGATAATCATGTGGTTTTTGTCTTTGGTTCTGTTTACGTGATGGATTACATTTATAGACTTGCGTATGTTGAACCAGCCTTGCATCCCTGGGATGAAGCCTACTTGATCATGATGAATAAGCTTTTTAATTTGCTGTTGCATTCTGTTTGCCAGTATTTTATTGAAGATTTTTGCATCGATGTTCATCATGGAAATTGGCCTTAAGTTTTCTTTTTACTTGCGTCTCTGCCCAGTTTTGGTTTTAGGATGATGTTGGTCTCACAAAATGAGCTGAGGAGGATTCCTCTTTTTGTATTGCTTGGAATCGTTTCAGAAGGAATGGTACCAGCTCCTCTCTGTACGTCTAGTAGAATTCAGCTGTAAACCTGTCTGGACCTGGGCTTTTTTTAGTTGGTAGGCTATTAATTGCTGCCTCAGCTTCAGCCCTTGTTATTGGTCTATTCAGGGATTCAACTACTTCCTGGTTTAGTCTTGGGAGAGTGCAAGTGTCCAGAAATTTATCCGTTTCTTCCAGGTTTACTGGTTTGTATTAATACAGTTGTTTGTAGTAATCTCTGATGGTAGTTTGTATTTCTGTGGAATCAGTGGTGATGTTCCCTTTATCGTTTTTTATTGCATCTATTTGATTCTTCTCTCTTTTCTATTAGTCTGGCTAGATTTTAATAATTCAATATTTTAAAGGAAAAGAGAAAACTGACCATCACTGATTTGAATGTCTCTTAGAATTCCCGCCCAAATGACAACATATTTGGAGGCCTAAAGTAGTCTTTAAAAAATGTTTTCTTGGCCAGGCGTCGCGGCTCACACCTGTCATCTCAGCACTTTGGGAGGCCAAGGTCAGGAGATCAAGACCATCCTGGCCAACACGGTGAAACCCCGTCTCTACTAAAATACAAAAAATTAGCCGGGTATGGTGGTAGGTGCCTGTAGTCCCAACTACTTGGGGGGCTGAGGAAAGCAGGGGAATCAACTGAACCCAGGAAACATAGATTGCAGTGAGCCGAGATTCCCCCATTGCACTGCAGTCTGGCTACAGAGTGAGGCTCTGTCTCACAAAAAAAAAAAAGTTTTCTTAGTCGTTAACAGTACCAGATTAAGATCTCTCCTCCGCTTTCACCAACAAATAAGTAAACTGAGCATTTTTCATAAAACATATTTAAGATTGATATTTTAGAAAGCTCATTTGCAGCAAGTTTCTCTCTTTCTAACTCAGAAACAAAATATTCCTTTTAAAGCCTGTTTCAAAGAGGTGATTCAGATTTGGAAGTGATGGGGTAAGAGTCTTTACAATCCCCTTATCTTTCTTTCTGGGACAAACAGAAGTGTCCCCTCTCTTACCCCCACCACATTCCCCACATATACCCATACCCCTAAGGGAGGCAGGAATTTTGTTAACTCTTCCACTAAATGAACACAGTCTCAGATTTTAGCCAAGAATCAAGAACTTAACTTGTATTTACACTGGTACACCAGTGAGAAAAAAAACTTAGTGGGGGACATTTTGCTAAACTAATTCAGCTCAAAAGTCTAAAAGCTCTGCACAAGATTAACTAAAATCTAAACAGTGAACAGTGCTCCTGTTATCAAGAATCCCTTTCACCTCAGTCGAGTATGCAGATTGCGTGCACAACAATTACTCCATTCCAACCAAACCCAGAATTTTCTGATTCAATGAATGGCTACACGTTGCTTTCATGCATTATCCAAATAATGTGCATATTCCCATTGCTTTCCCAACTAACTATACATAAACTAAAAAGGAAGTAAAAAAAAAGCCATTCCCCCTCCATTGTTCTTTTACCTACACCCTAAGACTTTCTGAAATTACAATTGCCATGATTCACCTTTACAAGCTTCCACCCACATAAAAATGCCTGGTTAATAATACATTAACTAGAGACTACTTCTTTCACCTGCATCTGTTTTCCCTTTTATAGAATGGTAGAATTTTGTGAATTATTCCTTTTACATAAATGCTATTAGTAGCAGATGGACTACATACTCTGCTTTAAAAGCAGGGATTATGCTTGCTTTCCTTTGTTCTAGATACATGAAAACATCCACTACGAACAAGGAAAATATTCAAGAGATACCTTTTGTCTTGTGAAAGTTTGTAATAACAGCCAGCCACAACTGACATTTATACAGCACTTCGTAGATTACAATGCGCTTTCACATTTATTCCTCCTAACCATCTGAGGATAAAGGTTTTATCACATCCCCATTTTATTTATGAGGAAACTAAGGCTCAACAGAAATAAAATGTCTTGAGCAAGACTCCCCAACAAATAAAACAAATTAATTGGAAATCAAATCCATCTCTTCTGGCCCCAGATATTTCTGCTTAGAGTATCAGGAAAAAAGGTGGGTATTATTAAAAACTAATCAAAATAAGACAAATGTGCATTAAATTCTTTGAAATCAAGGATAAAGGTAATTTTCAGTACTCTGGAAGTGGTTTCCAGGTCCCCCAAAATGCAAATAAAAATGAGACCTAGTTTACTTTGCCTTGCTCTCTCTCAAGAACAGACTTCTAGCAATCACAGTCAGTGTGTATTTGCACCTGAAAAACAAGAATAAAAAGTTCCTTTTTTATTTGAATAACTGTAAGGGGTTCAAGTACAACTCTGTAAGGTGGATATATTGTCTAGTAGTGAAGTCTGGGCTTTAGCTATAATCGACACCTGAATAATATACACTGTATCCATTAAGTACCTTCTTATCTCTCACCCTCATCCCACTGTCCTATCCTTCCAACTCTTTAACAGTGTTTTGTAAGGGACCTACAGGAAAAACCCTAGGTAGTGACTACAGTGGGAAATTACAAGGGAAATCTCTCTTTGGGATCTACCACTTGCCCTCATCTCTCTAAACCTCTTTTCAACATCAAGTTCCTCTCCATTTGGGAAGAGAAGATATTGTTGAATTTTAGACTAATGTGTCTAAGAGATTGACACTTTGAAATAATAACGTATTTTGCAAAGTCCTATGCTGCCCTACAAAAGAAATGTCTCCCTAATCTGTTAGGATTTCTTCTCTTTATTTAAAGTTCTAATAAAATTACCTGAGTAGAAGAGAAGCAGGATTCAGATAAACTGAATAGATCTTATCCTAATGACAAATCCTCTACATTCTGAATCCCAGAAATGTTCATATAGAGATCAACAAAATGGCAACAATATCACTATCACCAATACCACTAGCAAAACCAACCCACATCTCCACCTCCATCAGCACAGCAAGTAGGGAGGTTAGAGACACCTGGTTAAAGACAGCAGACACTTTCTTATGCTCACTCAAATACCCCAATTATGAGTCCCATAAAAGCAAACATAGCTCTGACTTGCTAATCACTGATAACTAAATTTCTCACTTTCAGGCTAAAGGCTGAAAACAAAAAGAACACTTAAATAATGTGTAAGCAATTCATTTACCAGAGAACAAAGGGGAGCTGAAACTTTTGATCCTTCTCTATTTTTTAGTGTTCTAAAATTTTCATATCATTGAAATTAACAAAATCTAAATACAGTAAGATAGTTGCAGGGGAGTGGCACCTAATTTTGGCTGATGCTAAGTAAATAACCTACACAAGTATTACATCTTCATTTATTCTGTTACTAGTCAAAGTAATCAATGGCAGGGCTATTTTTCTAATTAAGTCTCCAAATGCCCTGTTCTTTCCAATATGCCATGATACTCCACCTGTCTGGGAGATAGATGATCCTTGTAAACAGAGATCCATAGTATAATTAAGTCAGATTCACCTTCTTGTAGTTATTATCCTTAGCATAATAATCCCACTACTGAACTCTCCACAAAGTCCACACAGAATTTCTGCAATTTCTCTGTGAAAGACAAAGATTTTCATTCTACACCTTATACAGATGACTATGAGGACCAAGCAATATTTACCAATATTTCATCTATTGAGAGATTCTTATGGTTATTGGTTTTGGTTTCTTGGTTGTTGTGAGAATGAAACAGAGAGAATGGGAGAGCCTTGCAAATGGGAAAGAAGCTTAGTGACCATTACCACACAAATGACAGTGGGATTAACTCTGTTCTATCTGCCCAAAGCACCCATCGACCCCTCTACCACCTAAAAATTCATAATCAACCTACCAGACCCCCATTCAAATGTCACCTCTGTATTAATCCAATCCTACATAACATAGAAACCAAAACCAATGTAAGTGACTCGCAAGCACTCATCGGACTTATCTATTATTTTCTTTCAGTGTTTTCATAGAATGTAGTTTATAGAATAGTACTGTAGCACTAATTATATTATTAAAAAATTTTACTCATGTTTCCCCAGCATACATTCTAGGTCCTGAAAGGCAAGAAAAATATTATGGATCATTTTATCTCTAACATTTATCCCAGTGCCCAGGATAGAATTTTCAAATACATGTTTTTGAAAATGATGGCTCCTGAGAACAATCGTGACTAGTGCAGAAGACATAACATGAAATGCTAGATTTTTTTTACCCACATCCATCCAGCATATTGATTCATCCACATTCACCAGCTTATCTGAAACAAGGCTACAGAGCTACATGTCTATCAATACCACCTCAAACAAAAGTAAATTTCTTCACCCCCAATTTCAGATTTCATATATGAAATGTGTTGCCTAACAGTCCTAAAATACATAGAAAAGTGGTATAGTCAGGCAGGTGGTAAATTCTTGGTTTCTTTGGGCCACAATTAAACACATCACTCAACTTACAAAGAAATGATGGCTCTGAGATTTGTAATAGTATGCCCAAGATCACCCAGTTAAATGAGTGGCACTTGTAAGATTAGAGCTCACAATCAAGAAAAATGTTTGTTAATACACATGTATTTGTTCAGCTAAACAATGCAATGGGGTACTTAGGGTATATGTGGCATGTAAAGCAGAGAAAGCAATATGTGCTGAGGTGCTAGCAGGAATCTGAATAATCTGGAGCTAGTCTCCTGAATTCTTGGTTTGAGAAAACTGTCCCATGTCCTCAGAACTCCTCTGTAGTTGCAAACTGCCAAATAATCCAAAGAATTACAAAATGTTAATAAATTAAGTATAAAGTGAATGGAAGAAAAAAAAAAAAAAACTCAAGGTTGATAACCAAAAAAATAAGGAGAAAAAACTTGAGAAATTCTAGTAACAGATATTTTCAGGGTTAATCATCCTACAATAAACATTACAGAGAGAATACTGCCATTTTCCTAAAAGCTTTATAAACACCAAAACAGTGTAACTCTGGATCATCTGCAAACTTCTTCCAAATATCTGATCTGCTAAAGTCACCTTCGTGGTTAGAGCACCAAACTGTCAAGAGTGTCAAGAATCTGTAATCCCAATATATCGAAGAATAATATTGAAGAATAATAACGGTCCTAAATGGCAGATTGGGCTTCCTAGTTTCCTCAAATATTTTTAAATTTCAGTCACTGTCATAAAAAGATGCTGATCTATCACTTTACTAAAATTATAGATACATTATCAGAAAGGGTTTTAATAGTTGTCAAATTCAGCCTTACCTTGTCCAAGCAATCATCTGGACTCCTCTTAGATATTTCAGCCGGGGGAAACTCATTTTATGTTAAAACACAGCCCATTTTCAGATAACCAGAGGTAAAGTTGTCTTGAAAAGGACAAACCTGCCAACCTATAGTGGTATCCACTGGTCCTAGTTCCAGCCTCAAAGCACTCACATTCTCCAGAGTGTAGAAACTGACACTCTGAAGTCTGTTATTTTTATACATCCTATCCATGCAGCATATCATACAGGTTAATGCACAGGTCAAGTCCCAAATGTACTCTCCATGTTATATGCAGAGCCTAGGGCTGATCTTATGCCTCCCTAGTATACCCTGACTATAGTGGAAATATTTGACTTTTCAACTTAAATTTAAAAGGTGCTGGAAAGGATCAACATCAAAATTCTAACATTAATAATATACTATGGGATTACAATGCAGCTTATCTCCCTTTTTAAACACTTGTATATTTTCCAATTTATCTTCCATGAAGGAGAATCTGATAATTCTTTTCAAAATATTTCATAATAAAGAGACACGTTTTTATTCTAATGTAAGCATCTAAACAGTGAAGCAAGAAATATTTACTAGGAAAAAAAATCAGTTGCAATAGCAATTTTATTGATTCATTTTATAGTGCTCCCTTAAAGTTACAGAAATTTTTTTTAATGGAAAACATTAACAAACGTAAAGCCCACATATGATCCCAAGTTTGTCTACAATCTTCCTGAGCACCAACGTAAGATGAGAAATATGAAAAGTTGTTCGGTTTTCATTATCAGAATGAAGAAATTATATCAGCTCTTTACTGCAAAGAAATGTTTTATTAGTATCAAATGTATAAGTAAATTCAGTTATCATGTGGTAACTTAGGGAGCACTAAATTATGTAATAGTCATCATCATCAATAGTTTTACAAGAAGGGTAATGGCATAAGTTTTAAATGTGTGCCAACAACACATGCACACTTCAACAAACACATTGCAAAGAATCACTTTAAAAAGTAAAACTACTGATTGAATCCCAACATTTCATTCTCACACAATATATCAAAGTATGTTCCTGAGTTATTTTTTTTCTAATCCCCTAAATTCAAAGCTAAATGAAAACCCCAGTAACCTAAACCACTTGTTTGGCAAGTAGATATGTTACAGCTAACCACAGACACACCAGATTGCAGGCATGTGGGTTTTGAAAATGCTGAGATGATATAAGTCCTCACATCAGAAGTACTACTTTAATATCACAGACCATCTACATCATTATCAGCAACCACAGGGTAACTGGGTAACTTACTGGGAAAGAGAAAATGGCCGAGTCAGAATTTCCATCTGACAGGACAAATGATCTGGGGTAAAAGGAACAATGAAAGAGTAGGGGAAAGGTAACAAGGTAGAAACAGAGCAATCTTTACTTACATTGGTCAAACTGTCAAACACAGATAAAACTTTCCATAAGGTTTATCTGATTCAGTTTCCATAAATGATTTTTAAAATGCTCACAAACACAGACAACCTCACAAGCTTCCTGTGTAAAAGGCATCAACTGTGTTGATTGGTGCTTTGAATCCAAAACCTTTTTTTGGTGGGAGTAACAAAACAAAAGCTACCCAAGTTAAGGCTCAGACCTTGTCTATTCTTAAGACGATGCTAATGCAGGTATTAACAGAAAGCACTCAAGTTAAGCTTCCTTTCTTCTCAAGAAACATACCATAACCTCAAAATGAGCTCAATCAGGAGGTCATTTATTTTGAGTCTGCATCAAATTGATTCCTGATTCTGTCTTTCTATTCCCACCATGCAGTCACTAAGGTTATCTTCAAAACCTCAGGTGATGTGCATTCCTCATAGTCTAATGCCTAATGGAACATATATTATAAATGACATCCTTAAACTGAACCAAAATCAACATGTTCTATCGATCCATCATCATTCTCTCCTCTAGCGTCACAAATAATTTTTTCACACTATATATGGTAGCCACCAATCATATGTAACTAGTACATATAGTTACACATAATATAAATTAAATTTTTCAAATTCAGCTCTCCTCAGTTTCATTAATCATATTGCTAGTGCTACATAGCCATATGGGACTGGTGGCTACTACTGAGGACAGTGTAGAGTACAGAATGTTTCCATCATCACAGGTGTTCTATTTGATAGCTCTGCTCTAGATGATAATCACAATGTGACAATATGACAGAACTAATTTAGCCAACTGGACCACTCAGTGAACTTGAATTAGACCTCATAGCATTTAAAACCATTGTAACCTTCTGTATGTGCATGTGTGCACGTGCATGTGTGTTTACAAACACACTCGTCATAATTCGCTTTGCCATTATGGACATCCAAGCATCTTTAATGTATTACTGGTCTTGTGTCAGCCACTGATTTATCTTCCAAGTGCCTGCATATTGACATTTCTCCTATGCTGCTGCTTCCTCAGACCCAACATGATGATAATTTTGCTAACCTCAATAGGGTGAAAGGTCAAGAGTTATCTGACATTTATCTACCAACTTCTGTGCAGACACAGTCACAGACACAAAGTAAACAAATCTCTACTTAGAAAGGAAAGTGAACCAGGTATTCAACATCGGAAGAGGAGTTCAGTTCCTGAAATACAACTAGTACTGAATAAACCCACCAAATCTCTAATACTTTACCAAACACTTACTGAAGTACCCTGGATTCTGATTAACAAATGGCAGTGTTTATGAATTTCAACTGGCCTTGAAAGTTAAACGAGTCACAACTGAAGCAGCATCCTCCTAAATTTCTTGTATCCGATACCTTTTTTAAAAAACAATTGCATTTTACATGGTTGCTTTACTTTAGAACAATTCAGGAATATATAAATGTATACAGGAACTAAATAATTACTCTTAAAATCATATAAATGAGTAAAAAGAAAGCACTTCTGCTGTTTTTAAATTGCTCAGCTTATTTTTTAATGGATTTATAAAATTTCCTAAACATAAAGAGATGACTTAAAATTATACTTAGAAAAAGACAAAATTCTTAAACAGAAGCTTCTGCAGTACACTGCAGAGAACACTGGCTCTTTAAGATATTCAGTGAATATTTATTGCACAAGGAAGCAGTATGGTATAACCAAGACAACTCTTACTTTGATTCCAATCCTAGCTCTATCACTCACCAACTAAATAATCTGAAACAAACTAACATCACTTATGTTTATGCACCTGTAATATGAGAGAAATAATCATCATCATAAGTACACTCATCCCTGGGTATACATGTGGGGGATTGGTGCCAGCACCCCCACAGACACCAGAACTGACACATACTCATGTCCTGCAGTTGGTCCTGTGGAACTCAGGTACAGTATATGAAAAGTCCCTTAGTATATACAGGCTTTGCATCCCACAAACACTGTATTTCTGATCTACATTTGATTGAAAAAAATCCATGTATAAGTGGAGCCACACAGTTGAAGCCCATGTTGTTCAAGGGTCAACTGTACTTGGGCACTGCATGAAATCTATTTCTTTCAAAAGGTACTTACCAATTATCCTCATGGAGATAGGCACACATTGTATGAAAAAAATGGGCCCCTGATACCCATGAGGCATCCTCAAAAGGGTAAACACCATTATATAAGCAGTAGTAGACAATTTTTTCCAAAGCAATTTTTCACAAAGCATATCCACATAGTAAGAATTCATTTTATTTTTATTCCATGCATCCCCAAAGAAACTCCAACCTTCTGTTGTTTCACTATTTGAATGGCACTTTTCCTGGCACTTACACAAGCCCTCAAATGGTTTGGCAGCCAGTTCTCTGTTTGCCTTAGCCTAGAAAGAAAAGCCACCCATCTCCTTAAACCTCTGTAGGATAAACCCAGTCATGCCCATTAAAACCCAAAGATCACTTCCAGCCCAACTTAAGTACAAGTTTACACCAGGGGAAGAAAAACCATTTTGGTTTATTGGCTTCATATGACAAAAGAGCTTCCTTAAAGCACCAGCTACTGCAAGTTCTATTTATCCTTTGAGTCAGATATTTCCATTTTCAACTTCTCCTTTGCAACTAGATATTTTGGCTAGCACTTTCTTTCCTATTAGGATTAGTAAATTCATTTCAATTTTAAATGACCAAGAGCAATATTCAAAATTCCCCAATAACTTTTTTTTTTTTAATTGTAATTTAGGTTCTGGGGTACATTTGCAGATCATGCAGGATTGTTGAATAGGTACATAAATGGCAAGGTGGTTTGCTGCCTTCATCCCCCCATCACCTATATCTGCTATTTCTCCCCTCATTATTCCTCCCCACCCTCCCCAACCCTGCTGTCCCTCCCCTGGCTCCCTCAACTGACGGCAGTGTATGATGCTCCCCTCCCTGTGTCCACGTGTTCTAACTGTTCAACATCCGCCTATGAGTGATAACATGCAGTGTTTGGTTTTATGTTCCTGTGTCAGTTTGCTGAGAATGATGGTTTCCAGATTCATCCATGTCCCGATGAAGGACACAAACTCATCATTTTTTATGGCTGCACAGTATTCCATGGTGTATATGTGCCACATTTTCTTTATCCAGTCTATCGATGATGGACATTTGGGTTGGTTCCAGGTCTTTGCTATTGTAAACAGTGACGCAATGAACATACATGTGCATGTCTCTTTATAATAGAACAGTTTAATTCTTTGAGTATATACCCAGTAATGGAATTGCTGGGTCAAATGGTATTCCTATTTCTAGGTCCTTGAGGAATCACCACACTGTCTTCCACAATAGTTGAACTAATTTACACTCCCACCAACATTGTAAAAGTGTTCCTACAGAGTCACAGGATAAACAAGGTAAAATAAGCTCTTAAAATCTTGCTCTCATAAAGCAAACTGCAACACTTAGAATTCCATTCTGTTAACCATTTGTCAGAACTCTATACACATTTCTAGAAATCTTGGATTACGTAAATCAAAAGGTAGGAACAGAAAAAAAAAATGTGCAAATCTTGAAATTTCTGCAAATCCACTGTTATGTCACCACATGCTCACTAATTGGTCACGTTCATTGTCTAGAAATGTGCTTGTCTAAAAGATATCTTGACATCATAGGTACAGTCCTAGAACCAAATCAGTTTTACACAATCTAGGGAGATACTTCCACAGAAGATCAGGAGATATCTCTTCCTAATTATAATGAAAGCTTACATTAAAATACTTCTTTCCCTAGAAATGCAGTCTATACAGAGTAAGGAGGTGACCAAACAGTAGACCTGAGGAAGGCAGCTGCTGTTTCAAAATACGTCCAGAAAATCCCCACACAGATAACAGGGGTTAAACATAGATTTTCATGCAGTGATTCTGTCAACCACTTTGGCTCTCCATGTAGCTTCACAAGAGTGGGGTAATTTTTTTTTTTTTTTTTGGAAGAAATTTATATTCACCTCATTGGTATTTAAGTTACATGTGAACACTTGATAGTTCTCTATTCTCAACAAAGGCTGAAAACAGCACTCTGAGAAGAAAAAAAGCAGAAACTTAAGCTGCCGGTCATGCTCAGACTCCAGTGAGTAGGATGCTAAGATTTCAATAACATACAAATAAACAGAGTATATAGGGCAACAACCTGGATCTGTTTTTGGATTTTGCTAAGTGTTCAAGAAGGATTTCTGAGAAGAAACATGAACTTTTGAGTACAGATCAGGACTCAAATATTGCTTACTTACAGGCTAAAAGATCTTGGGCAAGTATTTAATTTCTTTGAACCTCAGGTTCCTCATCTGTAAAATAAGGATAAATGTTGTGAGGACTCAATTAGATAACGCATGTGAAGGACCAAAGAAAGCATCTGCTACTCAGTAAGCAGCAGCTCAATAAATAGAGCCTATTATTGGCTTCATCAAAGTTAATAAACTCCTACAATTAGTTATTTTCTATTAGGTATTACTTCTAGTGAGGTCCAACTAAGTCACTGATTAACATGGATCTAGGTCACTTGTCTAGTACAGAATCTATGCTGCAATATGCAGTGAGTACTTGTTCTTAGGAATCTGAAGAAATGATCCCAGTGCAGGCAAAGGTGGGAAGATCACTTGAGGCCAGAATCAGCCTGGGCAATACAGTCAGACCCTCACTCTACAAAAAAAAATTAAAAATCAGCCAGGAATGGTGGCATGGGCCTGTAGTCCTAGCTACTCAGGAGGCTGAGGCAGAAGGATCACTGGAGCCCAGGAGCTTAAGGCTGCAGTGAGCTATGACTGCACCGCTGCCCAGACAGCAGAGTGAAACCCTATCTCTTGAAGAAAAAGAAATAGAATCTGAAGCAATGTCTTCTGGCAAGTAATAACAATATAATCAATAGTTTACTGCATTTCTAAAGCTCTTTCTAACCTCACATGCCCACCTGAGGGAGACCATGTTTCCTATACACATTGCGGGCCTGAGTTAAGGGGAAATCAGAATGTCTAAAATGTTTAATAAGCTCTGCCACTCGAAACTTTTTCAGCTGAATGTCCAAGATTAGAAAGTAAAGTAGAATTCGACGTGAAAAATATGTAATTATAGTTTACTGAAATAAAAGAATCATCAAATTATCACCATCAAGAAGGGTAAGAAGGAAAACTGTTGACTAGAAGTATAGCCAGCCAAAAGCTAACCAACATATTAACATGCAGATTAAAACCTTCTGGCATAGCTAAAACTAGACATAGTTTCCTAATTCTGTATTTTGAGTTGCTGTAGTAAAAGCTTTCTGCTAAATCTCCATGACATTCTAGCATTGTAGGTGTGATAAATGTAGATTTACTTGCCCAATTTACAGAAATATAAGAACTTTATCATCGTGTATAAGGCACAAGCAAATTATAGTAAAAAGAGCCCTCTTAATTCCAGATACCTGTCAGAATTTAAGTCTTGGCTCTGTCAGCAGCTTTGACAGGTCACTTTCCAAATTACAGCCTCACGTAGTGATGTGTAAGGAGACAGACTAAATTACCTCTAAGAATCTATCCAACTTAAAAACAAGGAAGAATGAAATGTAGTTAATTTGGTGTAAGTGACAGACATTTTTCTCTTGGATACAAGTATTACACATTATGTAAAAATGTAATAATTGAAGCCTATTCATCAAGGTTAATTGCCATGCTTTCTCCTACACCTAATATTGCTTTCATTGTTGCTGTTGATTTCCCTATTTCTAGCATGCAAAATAACAAATATCTGCTTCTATCCATCTGTATAGTATCTTTAACCACAAGTAAATTTTAACCTTTTGTTCAATCTGGTGCCTTATAAAAAGGTGAGCTTTTCCTGTTTCAACTAACAGTTCTCACAGAGTCTTCAGTATCAGAGTACAAGGAGACAAAGTTATCAGTCACTAATTGTTCGATGAATACAAATGTGGACTGTGACGTTTACTAAAAGGTTTTCCTGGGGTCAGATGATCAGAGTACAGCCTGGGAAAACCAACACTTTCCATCTTCAGAAGGCTTCTTGAAGATCACCGAATGTTTTACATTCATCTGGAATGCGTTCTAAATGCCCTAGATTTCCCGATGATGCTACTGAAATTGGCTTCAATACAACCTTCAGTATGCTTGGTTATCATGTAATACCCTCTTGCAGAGGAAATGAAAGAAAATCGGGGCAGACTGTAACTGTCAACAGGAAGACAAGCTGTCCAAATCCTTTTCTACTATAAAGGATTCACTTGCCTCATTTGTTTCATATGGAATCGAAATTATTTAGATGGTTTAGAAAATTTTATTCATAACTCCCTTGAAGGATACATTTGTTTTATTGTAGCACTGTATATTTTTAACGGGTGTTGACTTCTAATACATCATATGAACCTAAAACAGACCATTTTAAAGTAAGTACAAATTAAACATATCATACTCAAAGCAAAAAGACTTCAGCTGATTCTTCTGCTCATGCTTTCTCTCTTCTTTTCAGTATAAACTATGACAAGTTTACAATCCATATATTCATTGTTTCCAACCCAAAACTTTCAGATTCTCCACAACTGTCTCTCCTTATATCAAGAATTTTAAAAAATACATGTTAGGTTTGACTTGTTTAAACTATGGAAGAGCCTTCCCTCTTTATCTAAAAATAAATCTAAAAGAGAAAATAGCACACATAAAAATTCTGATAGAAGCCAATACCATCTAAGAAACTAACTGGATACTCTAATAACAGCAACAAAATGGTAACATCACTTTACTGGCAAAGTGTACAAAAATTACCAGGGTCTTATATAACTAAAATTAATCCTTAAACAAGATTGTTGTCTCCAAAAGAGACTACTCTGACTTCAGGCCTTGAGATTCTACATAAATCTGAGAGCCGGAACAACTCGTACAACAAAAAGTAAAAGACATACTCCTTGTCCCTCACTCCTACGCCAAGGAATTCATGCAAATGATCATAGCTCTTACTCTAGTGTCATTAATTTGTTTACCTTGAATAGCTTGCCCACCGAGCACAAATTATCAGATATTTCACAAGTTTTATGGAACGTCTCCTATGCCTGAGGACCTTAATACTGAGATCAGTCGACAACAGCTTCATCTTAAGAGAAGTAACAGCCTGATACAGAGCATGAAGACACATTGCACACAGAAAAATTCTGATGGAACTCAATACCATCTTAGAAACTACTTAAGAGTGGGCTGATAAGATACGCAGGAAAGAAGCAGGAGACTTTACAGAGAATCAGCATTTCAGTTAGGCCAGGGGTTGGGAAGTAGGATACAAGTAGAATATATCTGGATAGAGAATAAAGAAATTCCAGGTAGACAGTTATGGTTAGGGTTCACAGGGTCAATGGTCTGAAAGTGTAAGTACTTACAGGCCAACTTGAACAGTAACAGCAAAAGAAAATGTATATCCCTGAATTTTACAAAACGTTTCAATATCCAGTTCTTCAGTTAATTCCCACAGCACGTTGAATATTATCTCCCATGAAGAGATAAGGAAATTGGAGCTCAGAGATACTGCTAATAACTGGTAAAGAGGAGATGTAAAACCACATCTTACAAATCTAGGTTCAAAGTACTTCCCTTTACAAATAAGTTACTCAGTTAGTTGAACTTGAATTTTATACTCCAAGCTAGATTTCTATTTGCATAAATTATTTAATGTATTGGTAAATTAAAGCAAATACTGCAAAATAATTCTGGGAGGAGCTCAATTACCGAAAAGAAACGCACAGAGTAAAAAGGTAGCCTTTTACACTTCTATTTAAAATGTAAATGAATATGATGGTTTTATTATATACTGTCAAGTAGCAGGAATCATGTGTGTACT
The DNA here is from genome assembly GCF_001604975.1 of Cebus imitator. NCBI lineage: Eukaryota > Metazoa > Chordata > Mammalia > Primates > Cebidae > Cebus > Cebus imitator. The sequence goes on along the minus strand of NW_016107358.1, from coordinate 657,084 downwards.
TCTTACCTTTCTTCAACTGCGCCAATACGTTCACCATCTGTTTCCCACATTTTTGGGGAACACATAGTGGAACCTATAATTTGGGAACAAAAAAAACTATCTAAATAGAATTTTGATAAGCTCTGTGGGCACAGTGGCTCACACCTGTAATCCCAACACTTTGGGAGGCCAAGGCGGGTGGATCAATTGAGTTCAGGAGTTTGAGACCAGCCTAACCAATATGGTTAAACCCCGTCTCTACTAAAATTACAAAAATTAGCCGGCTGTGGTGGCATGCGCCTGTAGTCCCAGCTACTTGGGAGGCTGAGGCAGGAGAATTGCTTGAACTAGGGAGGCAGAAGTTGCAGTGAGCTGAAATTGTACCACTGCACTCCAGCCTGGGCTACAGGGNAAAAAAAAAAAAAAAAAAAAAAAAAAAAAAAAAAAAAACTGTCACTACTAAATACTAATAAATAAAACCCTGATGATTTATACTACATTCTATAGAGCAGATTACATGTTTCATTTAGTAATCAATCATGAAATAGAAGAAAATTAAGAACCTCAAGACACTCTATGGGAGACAGGTACTCTTTGGGTTTTAAGACTCAATTAAAATTTTACATTTACGTAGTCAGAAAGTTCTGTAACAGCGACCTTGCTCTATCATCATATCCAACTTCCTGTGGTATTTCAGCAAAGTCCCCTTCAGTTGGGTGGTCACCAGTATACACCTATTCTGTTGAAATTATTAGAATCATCCCTTTTTACTCACAAAGTATCTAGGTTTGGCTTATAAATTTTTTGGTGACCCTGCCTTTAAGCCCCAGTAGTCATTCTACTTTGGGGAGTTTGAGTGGCACTGAAAACCAAATTCCTGGAATTCAGGGGTTAGAAGCACAGTAAAACTCCCTAGCCATTGTCTCCTCCTACAGTCTGTCTCCTTTAACATACACACATAGGCAAAAATGATCTTTCAAAGATTAGCTCTACGGAGTTTCAATGGGGAAACTATAAAAAGAAGACATGATTTGTGGATACACCAAAGACCAATTTGAAATAATGAGATCTGACCAGAGAATGTTGGAAAAACAAACATGTCAACTTAGAATCCAGCAGTCACTGACAGAATTGAAAATATTTTCTAGGAAAAGCCTGAAAGTGATTTGTAAATGCAGACATTGAGAGTGAACAGCCCTTTCCAAAACAGCTACTGGCCCAGATATTAAGACAAATTCAAGATGTACAGATGGGAAGAACGAGGACCATTAAGTGAGCCCTATCTTTCTCTTTCTTCTGTGTCAGGACTCCCATTTAGACAAAAAGAGTTTTTCATAGTATTTGTCAACTCTAATATTTTGTATTTACATAGACCTTCATAATAAAAAAGAAAAATCTAATATTTTCAAAGTATTTGGTGGGAAGGTGCTACTCGAAAATAATACTTAAAGTCAATCACGGACCCCTCTATAGTCACTAAACAAAACAGAATTTGTTGCTGATGGGGAAGCAGTGAAGAGGGAAAGATATCCTTATAAGTCATTCATAGTTTTACTATACACAGTTAAAAGTCCTAAAGTTAATGGAAAATGACTAAGCCTTTATGACTCATTGGAAACACAAAAACCAAAAAAGTCCAGTGGAGACTCCCCTGGTATTTGGTCATTGAGGAGCTGTATCAGGACTGGAAATGCTCATCAGGCAATACTAAAAATTTGGTGATAAAATCAGCCTTGGTACCTCTAATACAAGTGTCTAAGAAGATGAAATGATACTTCAGTCACACAAATATCTGTCATAAGTTTTAAACAGAGCCAAAAATATAAGCTAAAAAACATAAGCAAGCATTTTAAGGTGGCTGAATCTGTTGGATACTCATAAACTTCTCTTCTGAAAGCCCCACAGACCCTCACTTGGAGCTGGCATGTGGCATACTCTTACTTGACATAAGATTTCTACCTACCTACATCTGATTTTGGGATCCCCAGAAATTTACTGGGAGTGTATTTTTTTTTCTTCTTAAAAAAAGAAAGAAAAATGATTTAAGTTTGTACTTTTTAAAGTCAATTCAAAAATTAAATAGGCTGTCCTAAGAGTTCAATCAACAATAATTCCCAGAACCATCACTATCAAAGTTATGATAAAGTGTTCATATCGAAAACTGAGCTGTCCAAAAAAGGTTAAATAAGAAAGTTTTTTGAAAGTTTCATTGAAAATGGTTCCAAAACAAATGTTTTTTTTTTATCTGTATAGTACCAGGTCATAAAAAAATTTAAGCTTTGCAAATCACATGGTCTCTACTACAACTGCTCATCTCTGTCTCCATAGTATATAAGCAGACCAGCACAAGTAAATGAATGTGTATGGCTATGTTCCAATAAAACTTTACTTACACTGAAATTTGAATTTCATATAATTTTCACATCACGAAACATTATTATTTTTGAATCATTTAAAAATGTAAAAACCATCCTGAGCTACCGTGCTATATAATAACAAGTGGCAGTAGTTTGTAAGTCCCTGCAACAAATTTCAATTACTAGAGAGGATTACTGCCCACTCTTTATCGGATAAATGAACTGTCACTGCAAAAACTTAAGAAATTAGTAGAAGATTCCTGTATTGGGGTGGCCACACAGTATACTCATTCTGTATTTTCTGAACGTCATTGCATAAGGCTGAGTACATAGTCTGCATATAAAAACTACAGATTCTTGAAACCATCTCTAAGAGCTTTAGCTAATATCAAGTAGAGCTGGGAAGATGTTTATAGTAAAGATCCTCACATCATCCTGATATTGAACTACGGTTTTTAAAACTGTGGACATGGGCAAACTGTACGTATAATAAGAACTGTTTCCAGAATATGTGAAGAACTTCCAAACTCAATAATAGTCTAATTATTTTTAAATGAACTAAAATTTAAAACAGACACTTCAACAAACAATATAAGAATGGCAAATCAGCATAAGAAGATGGCACGACCATCAGGGAAATACAAATTAAAGCCACAAAAAGACAGAATTACACACCTGTTCAAATAGTTAAAATTTAAAAAATTAAATGGACCCTGACAATATAAAATGCCACCAAGGATTCAGGAGCAACCGGAGCTTGCATACATTGCTAGTGGGAATGCAAAATGGTACAGCCATTTTGAAAACAGTTTGACAATTTTAACATGCACTTGCCAATATATAACCCAGAAAGATATCCTTATAAGTCATGCATAGTTTTACTATAAACGAAAACTTATGTTCAAATACGCACATGTGTGTGCGCGCACGCACACACACACACACACACACACACACACACAAATGTTTAGAGTGACTTTACTGACAACCACCAAAGGAAAACAACTCAAATGTTCTTCAATTAGTGAATGAATAAACAGTACTCAAATGTTCTTCAATTAGTGAATGAATAAACAGTATGTTTGAGGAGACTCAAAAAACTACTTACTATGTGATCTTATTTATACATTATTTTTGAAAAGGCAAAATTACAGGGGCAGAAAACAATTCAGCAGCTGGTAGGGGCATGAAAAAGGGGGTTGAGAGGTTTGGGGTTATGAAATGTTCTGTATCTTGACTGCTGTGGTTGTTACAAGACTTCACATTTGTCAAACTCAGAACTATATATTAAAAAGAAGGAATTTTTACTGTATATAAATTATTCTTCACTGAACTTCACTAAAAAGGCAAAGAAAAAGGAAAAAAACACTGACACATAAACAAGACTGGTAATACCCTGGTTCTGGTTTATTAGAAAGTCTCCACTGCTTTGTTTTTTGTTTTCTCAATGCAGGTTAACAACTATCCTATGCATACACACTTAATGTATGTGTGTATGTGTGTATGCTTTTTTAATGAAATGATGACAGAAGGAAATAACAAGTGTTTTCTGCTTAACAGCCCTTTCAAAAGTATTGTCTGAGAACTCCTGTGCTGGTTTTTAAATTCAAACACCTGGAACATTCTAGATTCAAACATCTAAGTAATCCCTAAAGTCTTTCTGAATATAAAAACTAATTATCCTTTGTAGGTCTTATTTAAGATCTAGGTTATCCTAATTTTACATTTTAAATGAGTCACCAGTTAAAAACATTAATTCAATGGCACTTCCAGTGGCTACCTCTGAAACTGCAAGTACAGTTGTTTTAATGTTTTTTTCTCCTCTATGGATCACAGCGATTCATTTCTAAATACGCTCCTGTACTCGGAGAACCGGGATTTCAAGCAGCATTTACATAAGTTTAGTGGTCTCTATAACGGTTTTCTTTATGAATGGTAGAGTATCACATGCTTTTTGTCATTGAAGCAAAATTCATTTATCTCAGTAAAAACTGTTATGTCCCTAACAAAAGCTGACGAAAGATGATGGCCTATGACCTTGACTTTATTTCCCTAATATGTTTAATTGTAGAGTTTCTACTTTTAAATATTATCCCCTTTAGAATGAATATATCAGAGAAGACATGCATTTTTGCCTGTTATTTAAGGTAGAAAAATTACTGAGGCAAGAGTGTGACTTCCTATAGTTCACTCAGTAATTCATTCGTTGAATCAAAAATAAAAGCTGTAAAAAAAATTCTAATTAAACCTGTATTAACTCAGCATCCATATGATACATTACCCTTAAAATAACTATCCTCAGAAAAAGTATTTTCACTATTTTCATTCTACTGTCTTAAACATATGGCATATCACATAAATGAAACACATCACAAATGAATCTTACACATCTACAGAACAATTTAAAATCAAGAAGGAGAAGAGAGGGAAGGGGGAAAAGGAAAGGTGAGGAGAGCAGAAGGCAGGTAAAAAGAAAGGAGGGAAGAATAACCTGTGTTACAACTACTCTAGATATATATAGAGTACATAACTCTAACTCTAGTTGTAACTACTCACAGTTCTAAACTTTTCTAATTGTAGACCCCAATGTGCCAATTCCTAGCTACTCAGCCTCAGTGGTTTAATACAACTCACTTGCCCTTCCTGACTCTTGGATTTTCATCTGAAAAATAAAGATGTTGGCCTAGAACAGTAGATTTTAATGCTTTCTACTCTGAAATCCCTTTTTAAAACACCAATTAACTATGGTTTCCCATGTGTGAGTTGTCCTTTAAGTACCTGTTATTTTAAAAAAACATATATTTTACAAGTAACAGTTACATAAATTTGAAAATTCCCTTGTTCATTAAAAAAACTATTGCATGTCTACATATGGCAATAAACTATTTTCTTCTCTTTTGTGAAAGCCATTGTTGGTCCACAAATGAATTCAGAGGGTTCTTCCAACAACTCCATGCATTCTGTACTGCAGCAAAGATCATGTTCACGTACCATGGGAAATTTTTTTTTTATTGTGGAAATACCCTCAACACAATATGTGGCACACAGCAGATAATTATTATTTTTTAAAGTCTGTATATCAAAGATTCCTTCCTGCTCCCAAATTGAGTGATACTACTTTGCACTTAGAAAAAAAATTAAACTTATTACTCAAACAAAAATCAAAACCACAAAACAGCATTTAGAAAATGTTTTTACTAAAATTCTATTCTTAATGAGTATCTCCAAGGCCAGAAGAGAAAGCAACAAACTATTTTCTTTAATTTTTCTATGTAATACATATCTATGTTGAATGAATTCTATTTACAAGACACACCTACAAAAAAATGGAAAAAAATTCCAAGTTTTTATAAATTTAATGCTGGTATAAATAATACAGATAGTTTAAGAGGTGTTAACTTTGTCTTTTAAGAGTTTACACTCTGAAAAATACAAAATTATTATGCCAGAGATAAAATTCCTAAATCAACAGAGAATATTAACGTATTCATTCACTCATTCATTTATTCACAAATGCAAATATTTACTGAATAGTTGCTGACTATATAAAAGACATTCATCCAGGTAAGGAGGGTAAAGCAAGATAACTAAGACAAAAACCACCTTGCTCAAAGAGATTCAGCCAGGGTCTCATTAAAAAGCAGCAACCAAAACAAAAACTGTTACGGAATTTTGAAAAACAGGGAAAATGAGTTTGCCCTTTCTCCAGAAATAGGTACATTCTCATGAACATTGCCATTTGTTTAGATGCCTAGTGTGCATGTGATAAGCTTTAAATCTCTTGGACTACTGGTTAATTGATTGTACCAGATATAGTTTTGTATCTTTCCCTTGAAGTTCTGGATTTATGCCATTAACGTAATATACCACATTATGCCACCAGAGTATCCTGAACCGAAAATAAATCAGTGCTTTCTAGGTATGTTTTCTTTTACAGACAGTTCTAAAAATGTATTAAATTGTATCTTTCAGGAAAGAAAAAGGATTTGCTCCCAGAATAGCACTTGTACGCTCAGTAGCAAGTCACTCCTAGGTAAACTGATTTCTGATGTTAAGCACATACGTGCACACGATTACACCAGAATTCACCGACTTTAAGACAGCAGAACTTTCCACCTAAAGAATATAAGAATAGGACATAAAAAACAAGATTGTAAGAACTGCTGTAAGGAAAGAAAAACAAAGATTAACACTTGGAGAAAATAGGAGGGGTTGAAAGCATGCATTTCACAGCTAAAAGTGATAAAACTCTACTGCTTCAGAAATTGCCAAGAAGTTGATAAAACACCAAAAGGTTTAGAAAGGCTTTGATAAACACCTTGGTTAGAGAGGGGTAAATGGCAGAATTACAGTAAGCGGACAATACAAATTAATCAGCAATACAGAAACTTGGAGAGCAAAAGGAAAGTAGGGCATCGTGACTGCTGGTTCCGAAAAGAAAAATTCAATCAAGAAGCTAAAATTGACCCCAAAATATGTCAGTTTGTCAACTTATTTAAAGTGTTCATTTTTAGAAAATGTTTTCAGATCTGAACTCAAATAAACTTTCAGAATATTACTGAAACATGCCTATTCCTTTGCCTAATATTCACAAATTGTATTTTGCATTTCAGTCATAGATCTACTTTAGTTTAAAATGGCTGGAAATTATTTCAAATCTAGAACCTCAAATGTTTCAGAAGAAACAGAGTATTATTCCTAAATATTGGCAACAGTGTTTTCCATTACAAAAAGTAGGTAGATGTTCCAAACACCCTTTTAACCAGAAAAAAATGATGTGTTGACACTTAGTTGACTTAATTCTTTTCACCTACATTTGAACTCAATCATTTCACTTTGTCTCCCAGTTTAAGAGATTTACCAAAGTATAAATACTACCATAGATATGTGTGCTTTTTCAAAAGGTCTGTCCAAATGATGAATATTTTTGAATTCCTTAAAAACTAAGTAAGCAAGAATTAGATTTCAACCTAGAAAAAAGGGTTTTTAAATATCCCCTTAACTCTAATGTCAGCTGCTACCCATGACCTCTACTGAAACGTTGATGACAAAAGGTCCCAGGGTGCCCCATCCCCTCCTAAAGAAACAGCAGTGGAAAGGCTCACACATTCACTACACTATTATTCTTAATCTCTATTGGAATCTACCCCATGATACCAAGTTGAATATAAATTGTAATTGTACATAAATCTACCAAAGGTTTAAATTAAAAAGAGAAGTAAACAGACACAGGGATTTTTTTGAATGTGATTCAAAAATCTGCATCAGAATATTAAACTAATTACTACTACTAACCCTTCTCACATAAAGTTGGAGTTTCAGTATTACCACAGTCTCAATGTTTGCGCATGTTTTGCCCTATCAGGGGCACCAGCTTCTTTCTCTTTAATTAGGATAAAAACACTGTTAGGGAGTAACTGGGCCATAATTAAGAGTTATATTAGGGAAAGATACTTTATTAGACTTGAATACTTCCCAGATCAAAAACTTCACCACGATTAGTAGGACATTCCGAGCATAATACATCATTTCCTTTGATAATCTTGGAACCAGAAAAGTCAGCTGTTTACAGACAGTGATCTTCTCATCAATTCCTGACCACCTTCAAAGTTAATAAATAGTTAATTCTAACTTAATGAAAGAGCCACACCGAATTTCCTCATCAATTTACCAGATTACATAAAAGACATCGCCAGACACCATATTATGCAAAATGAAAGCTAATTTAAATGTATTAGACTCTAGAGTGTGGAAATGGAAAAATTTTTCCATTTTTAGATGGAAGGTGTTTGTGGAACTCCTTGAGAAATAGTATGTTAGAGCAAGTCATTCATGTCTTGGTAAGAAATCAGAAGATCTAAGGGTAATATAAATGTACATAAAGAGTTTTATGTTTTTTCCAGGTCATTCGCATGAATAGGGGACTGGATAAAACCACAAGCAGTATATGATCAATACTATACATGCCAGGTTTTATGTGAACTCCAACTCTCATTCTATTCACCATGCACCCTCAAAGTGCCACTACACAATGCACAAGGATCACTCTTTCTCTAGAGACAAAACCAACACATATGCACACAAAAAACCCTCATATCCAAAAGTAAAGGATAACCAGACAATCTCTAAAACGAGAACTTTCAAAATATTGATCTGCCTTTCCTATCACTCAGGCTCTTTAGTCTTGACAGCAGAGTGAAAACTTCTCTACAGGTGAAAGCCCTAAGTGTTCATCAAAGCCATACCAGGAACAGAAAGGCAGAAAAATACTAACGCTAAGATCCTACGACTAAGCTTTAACACCCTTCTGGAACAATAAGACAGAACTAAGCCCATTAGAAATTCTACATGAAATCAGTGCCCACTAGTCACTAATCTCCTAGTGCTTGAAACTCTGGGAAAGCAACCAAACAGTCCCTAATTTTCTTGAGATTTCTGGGCTGGCCTGAGCACCCACAAAACTGAGTCGATTAAGGTGGCAAAAAAAAAAAAAAGCGGTTCCAAGAAAGCAAAAATTATTTTCAATTCCACATCTACAACACACCTCAGGTTACAGTATTTAGTTGAAATAAATGACATCCACAAGAAAAGCCGACTTTGCAAGCCCTTGGAACTTATGAGCCTGCAGTAGCACTCTGGAACTTCTATTCTTCCTAGGACCTAAGAATAAACAAAGATAACTCAAGGCATAAGGCGATCCAGCACCTAAGATCTCAGGGAAGGAAAAAAAGAAAAAAAAAACGCTAGGTCCTGAGGCACCTCGGGAAGAACAGGGAAGGGAAGTCAAAACGCTACTTGATGTCAGCTACAGCCAGGTCAGTACTAATCAATCTCTATTTTCCTGGACATTGGTATAAAGAGCAATGACAAGGTCATCAGTCCCCCGCTCCCTCGCTCACTTTTTTTTTTTTTTTTTAAGAAAATGCTTATAGTGGCTTCCCGCCCGCGCAGAGCACAGCCAAGACTAAACTTTTAAACTGTGAGGGAGGTGGGAAAGTCAGCCAGCCAGCCAGCCAGCCGCGGGCCTAGGAAAAGTAGGGAGAGAAGGAAGCAGAGTCAGGTTTCAAAACAAAGGCTCCACACGGAACTAAACGTCAACCCCTCCCCACTTCCCAGCCTTCCAGCCAGCCAGGCCGGGCCTCGATTTCTAAGCACAGTTGTCAGCCTGACCCAGCTCTTCAGCGCTCACTGAGGGCCGTGCCCTGCACGAGAACATGAGCACAACCACTTGCTGGGGGGGTGTTGGCCTCCCCCAACCCCCTTACCGGAGGAAAAAAACGCTCGAAACGCCAGTGACTTGCCCAAGGTCCCACGCTAGAACCTGAATTCAGGTCCCCTCACGTCCAGGCAAGGCCAACGCAAGGCAGACGCCGCGCTACGGCCGCGGGAGCCGACACGGCAACGCCCCTGCCCCGAGAGAACCTCCGGCAGGAAGAGGGGAGGGTCCCGCGCGCCCTCCCTCCCTCCGCGGCCCTCACCTTCCTTGACTCCAGGCAGCTTCGACTGGTCGATGCTGACTTCAGCCATATTGGGCCGGGGTCCCGGTCGCGCCTTTCACGCCGGCGCCGAGCGGGGCCCCGAGCGCAGCAGTAGCGCCCGACGCGGCGCAAAGTCCGGCGGGAAGCGCTCGCAGGCCGGAGAACGGAGCGGGGCGCGCGGGCGGGCGGGGGCTGGTGACCAAAGCAGCGGGACACGGACCCCGACGCACCCGGCTGGCGGCGCCGCCGCCCCGCCGCGGCCACCTGCTCCGCGCCCCCAGCCCCAATCGACACCAAATATCCGGAGCCCGGAAATGCAGCGGGACCGTCCAGTACGGAGGGAGAGAGGAGACAGAAAGGCCGGCGGGCGGGGGAGGGGGCGCTGCAGGTCTGTAACCGCAATCGCGAGTGGCTGGCGAGCGAGGATCAGCGCCCGCCGCCGCCTCCCTGCTGTCTCCTTTGTGCTCAGTGACGCGCCTGAGGCTGGGGCCCCGCTGTGCTCCCGCCCCCGGGCCCTGCCTCCCTCCCGAGGGGGGGGTCGAGTCTTTAGGTGAGGGCTTTGTGTCCTAGAGGCCTCAACAAAGGGGCCACGCCGGTCACCCAAAACATAACCGTTCCAGTGATTGGTGTTGTCAGCATTATGTGGTCTGGTTCTGGGATGGAGATTTACACAGGGTGTTCACTGCACGACTGCCTCTGTCTCATACACTCTTGTTGCACCAGAAATTAGAGGACAGATCATAGATGGCCATAAACCCCGAATACAACCTGCAAAGAGCAGCTGATAAAATTCCGGGCCAGTTGGGAGTAGAGTGTGTTCACAATCAGCTGGGAGAACTGAGTCATTCATTCATCAAAATCGCATGAATGTGTCTAGCAAGCGTGATGTTAGTTACTGGGGGTGATAAAGAGGCGTCAGACTTATCTCTGTTACAGCGCTGCACACATTGGACTATAACTGTAACATTTCTACCTCTCTCAAACAGACAACGTCTCCTGTCTCATCTCCTGGCAACAGAATGCACCCTCCTGTTGGGAAATAGCCTATTTCCCCTCTCTTCAGAGGTGAGCTTCTCCCAACGTGTGCCATGTCTGAACCTCAATACTGCCACATCAGTATACTGCCCTTTGCTCCACCGACACGGGTTCATCAGAGGGTGGCTGGGTGACCCAGACAGGTTAAACAAAATACTTTCCTGGGCTTAGTACATAAGGAGATACACATTCTATTTCCTGTGGAAAAGAAAAGATCTGCCTCTAGTAGATGATGAAACCAAACTGAAGACAAGCAAAGAGAAGAGAAAGGGAGATGAAGAGGTCATGTTCTGATGTTACCACAATAGCAAAGCAGGATATCCCCAGAACAGCTGGCATTTCCGCAGCTCCTGGGTTCTGGGATCTACAACCAGCAAACTCTCAACTCATCCTGTTTTGCTTAAGTTAGTAATAGTTGATTTTCTGTCAGTCTCAATTCAGCGTCCCAGTAGAGGCCACATAGGGGAGATTTGTGTTTTTTTGTTTTTTGGTTTTTTGTTTTTTTAAAAAAAAACAGAGTCTTACTCTGGCTGGATCTCGCCTCCCTGCAACTTCTGCTTCCCTGGTTCAAGCGATTTCTCCTGCCTCAGCCTCCCGAGGAGCTGGGACTACAGGCGTGCACCACCACTCCCAGCTAATTTTTGTATTTTTAGTAGAGAGAAGGTTTCACCATGTTGGCCAGGATAGTCTCGATCTCTCAGCGTCATGATTCGCCTGCCTCGGCCTCCCAAAGCATTAGTATTACAGGTATGAGCCACCGTGCCTGGCCAGGAAGGTTTTATTTGAACCTGACATTGAAAACTAGTTGGATTTTAGGCTAGCAAAAATTTAGAAGACTTTCAAGGCCAGAGGGTAGCAAAGTATAGCCCACAGGCCAATCCAGCCCACTGAATTTGAATGACTGCTTTTTATGTGTTCAAATAATTACATTTTAAATCATTATATAAATAGGACATCATATTTTCAACCTTGCCTCTTAAGCCTCAAAGTCTAAAATATGCTTTACAGAAAAAGTTTACCCACCCCAGGGCTAGGCAGAGATAACACTCAGTAAGTTAAATATGGGAATAAGACGGTAGTGGTATTAGAAAGGTACGTTTATGGAGATTTTTTACTTGTAATTGTCCTGCAATCTAGTATTTTTTTTTAACTTCCTGTGGTCATAGAGAATATTTATAATGGCAGTATTTTTGGTTTCCCTCCCAAAATCTGTTGTTTTTACTTCTCTCCCAAGCCATGCCCTTGAATGCTGACACCTGTAGATCAATCACTAGGCCCCCTTGACCTGTGGCTTCCTGTTGGAATTGACCAATGGGAAGTGCTGGCAGAAAATCAAAAGAAGGGAGGAGAGAAAAATCAGACTGTTCTTCTTTTTTTTAAGCCACATTTTTGGCCACAATCCTGTCCCTCTATGACTGCGAGGCCTGTCTGGAGCCTCTTTTCTATGGCTTCAGCTCTCATGGGTCTCTAATAATATGATTTCTTTCCAGTTCCCCTTCAGCCTAGAGTATAATGCTGTCCCCTGGTTCCTTTTTTTCTTTTTCTTTTTTTTTTTTTTTTTTTTTTTTTTTTTGGACAAAGTCTTATTCTGTTCCCCAGGCAAGAGTACAGCAACAGGATCTTGGCTTATTGCAACTTCTGCCTCCCAGGTTCAAGCGATTTTTGTGCCCCAGCCTCCCCAGTAGCTGGGATTACAGGCATACACCACCACGCCCAACTAATTTTTTGTATTTTTAGTAGATACACGGTTTTGCCATGTTGACCAGGCTGGTCTCGAACTCCTGGCCTCAAGTGATCCACCAATCTCGGCCTCCCAAAGTGCTGGGATTACAGGCATGAGCCACTGCACCCAGCCTCCCTCGTTCTCTTAACCCAGTTAGTATCTCTGCAAAAAGTCTCTTCATTACATTCTTTTCAGTTAAATCATTTTTAGTGCACCTTCTGTTTCCTACGCAGACTCTATTACAGTAAAATATGCCAAAAGGTCACTGCTTTCTTTTCCTTAAAAATATCCACATTTCTGGCCTAGAGAAAAAATGAAAACACATGTAATAGCTACAACGATTGTTTAGGGAATCAGCTGCTTTCAATAGAAAAAGTAATGAAAAAGAACCAGGAGCCCCTTTCGGGTGCTAGAGCAGATGGCCTGGAAATCCATCACAGAGTTGTGCTTTCCTTCACCAACTCCACACGTGTTCTGTATAGGTCCACAACCAGAGCAAACAATTAGAACTCAGCATTACAGGGGAGGCAACTTCTAGCAAAGGACTGAAAGTAGCATAGGGAATAGCCAGGATCTTTTGAGTATTTATTGTATGGAGAATGAACATAGGGCAAATTTCTATAACAAGCCTACATTTTGTTGTCCTGAAATGTCCATTTTGCAACAAAAAAGAAAACATAAGACTTCTCAGAAAGGATACAGATCCCTAATTTGGGGCAGATCCCAAACAAGTAATTCAGCATCAAATCAACTTGAACGCCATAGTGAGAAATAAAGATTTGATTTGTAAGGCAATATGAAGCTGTTAATTGATTTTTTTTAGATGGAGAGTTACATCATACATTTTCTACTTTTATACAGCAAATTTGGTAACAGTAAAATACGTGGATTGGAGTAGGGAGGCATTGGTCATGAGGAATAAAAACTCCAGTTTGAAAACTATCAAATTCCACAAAGGCAACCCCAAGTTAGAGCTACTAAAAGGTAAGCTCCATGAGGGCAGGGGTTTATCTGTTTCACTCCCTACTATCCCTGTCTCTAGAATGGTGCTTGGCATATAATAAGCACTCAATAAATGTATGTTGATAAATAAATAAATGAATATAGTTATCCAATTGTATTATCAACAAGAATCACAAATTAAAGGTAAGTTGAAAACAATATAGGCAAATGAATAAATTACGCTAGACCTTGGCAAAACAGGAAAGGGGATCCACGGAACTACACTACCCTACACTTTTGGAAAAAATTGTCTATGTCCTTGGCACCCAGTGCTTCCTAGCTCATCAGCATAATCTACCTAGGAGAGCAGTTCCAAAAAGGAGGATATAATTAGAACTGTTATTCTCCTTCCCCAAGAAGACTGTATTAATTTTCTAGGGTTGTCATAACAAAATACCACAGATTGAATGGCTTAAACAACAGAAATGTATTTTTTCACAGTCTGGAGGCTAGAAGTCCAAGGTCAAGGTGTCAGAGGGTTTGGTTTCTTCTGAAATCACTCTTCTTGGTTTGCAGATTAGATTAGGGCCAACCCAAATGTCTTCTTTAAAGGCCCTGTCTGCAGTGCGGTCACTCTGAGGCAAGGGAGGCTAGGGCATCAACCTACGAATCATAGGGAGACATAATTCCGCCCATAATAGAGACAATTGGGACAATAATCCAACCATAGTGTTTACCTCTTTACTCTAGACCCCAAAGCATTTTTGTCTGGACTCTCACACCGTATGTAAGTTCCCCAACCTTACTTATGCTCTTAAGTTTTCCCAGTTGCTCAAGCCCCCTCACCCTGCCCTATGGAATTCATAATCAGTTACTCACAATATTCCCCATATCTCTCTTTGTAATTATTCCCTTTCTCTTCTTTTCCTACTGGAACTCAGTTGTCACCTGGGGACATTGCTCTTCCGGCAGCCCTCTAAATGAGTGGCTGTTTCTTCTTACACACCCTATGCCCCACTAGACCTGGAGGTGCCATGCTGTTTTGTTTTTATCTTATTGCCTTTTCTAGAACATATGTCTTTCCTATTCTTAAATATGTTCAATTTCTTTACAGCTCATATCCTCAAATTCTTTTACCTACTACATCTCCTTATGGCAATTATCTGTACACCTCTAGGTAACTTCTTATTCCTTAGAGAAGAGAACTTTTTTTCTCATTGTCATCACAGAATACTTGATGTTTTTACTGTATACATAAACATTCCGAGTAATTCCTTCTGGTAACCTGACCTCTCTTTTCTTGACTTCTATATATATATGTGTGTATATATATATGTATATATATATATACACATACATACATTTTTTTTTCCCCCTGAGATGGAATCTCGCTGTGTCACCCAGGCTGGAGTGCAGTGGCACGGTCTTGGCTCACTGCAACCTCCACCTCCAGGGTTCAAACAACTCTCGTGCCTCCATCTCCTGAGTAACTGGGATTACAAGAGTGTACCACCATGCCCAGCTAATTTTTTGCATTTTTAATAGAGATGAGGTTTCATGATGTTGGCCAGGCTGGTCTTGAACTCCTGAACTCAAGTGATCCACTCGCCTCAGCCTCCCAAAATGCTGGGATTACAAGCGTGAGCCGCCATGCCCAACTTTGACGTCCTTATTCTGATGAGCTAATACCCCATTGTATTAGTCTGTTCTCACTCTGCTAATAAAGACATACTGAAAACCAGGTAATTTATAAAGGAAGGAGGCTAATGGATTCCATATGGCTGGGGAGGCCTCACAATCATGGCAGAAGGCTAATGAGGAGAAAAGTAACATCTTACATGGCAGCAGGCAGAAGAGCTTGTCTAGGGGAAAGTCCCCTTTATAAAACCATCAGATCTCATGACACTTATTCACTATCACTGAGAACAGCACGGGAAAGACCCGCCCCATGATTCAGTTATCTCCCACCAGGTTCCTCCCACCACACTTGGGAATTCTGGGAGCTACAATCCAAGATGAGATATGGGGGAAGCCCAGCCAAACCACATCACCCCAGCCCATCTGTCTTACTCTATTTTCAGTTGCTTATACCAGAATATTTGAAACTGGGTAATTTATAAAGAAAATGAATGTATTTGTTACACTTATGGATGCCTCCAATGGAAGGAGGCCCATCTGGTGACAGCCTTCTTACTGGTAGAGCATCTCTACAGAGACCCAAGGTGGCACAGAGCATCACATGATGAAGAGACTAAATGTTCTAGCTCAGGTCTCTCTTCTTGTTCTTGTAAAGCCTCCAATGATAACCCATTAATGATGGTTCCACTCCAATGATAACTCATTAATGATTCAGCAATGGATTGACGCATTCATAACAGCAGAGGTCTCATGACCCAATCATCTTTTAAAGTCTCTACCTCTTCATACTCCCATGTTGGTGACTAAATTTCAGCATGAGTTTTGGAAGGCACAAAATTCAAGCCATCGCACCATCTCCATCAACTGTTCTCAGGGTCATTCACCAGAATCTGTACTTACTAAAAACTGATCCTTTGTCAATTTCAAACATCCTCCAATTACCACTTCTATCTCTCCAACTCACTTCTAGAGGCACTCCAGATTCAACAATTCTTCAATTACACAAGAACCTATAGTCTGTTTGCCCTAGTACCCTGGTATTGACTCTCACTTGACCCTATACCACATTTTCTTCTTAACTGGCTTAAATTTGACAGTTCATTTTGATAATCACTCCAGACTCAGTACCTTCAATTCCCTTGTCTCTGTCTTCCTCTTTTCTACTTGCATACTAATATACAAAATGTGGCTAATCTACTTTAACTCTACATATTGCCCTGATCAATTAATTTCCTATTCCAAAAAACACTGATTGCACACCTTCTTTTCTTATACCTACAAGGTTCCTAGCCTCTTTTTATTCTTAGTATCTTAGATTTGTGAGAAAATAAAAGCACTGAGGCCAGGGGCAAGGGCTCACACCTATAATCCCAGCACTTTGGGAGGCACAGACAGGCAGATCACCTCAGGTCAGGAATTTGAAACCAACCTGGCCGACATGGTGAAACCCTGCCTCTACTAAAATTACAAAAATTAGGTGGGCATGGTGGTGTGTGCCTGTAGCCCCAGCTATTTGGGAGGCTGATGCAGAAGAATCACTTGAACCCAGGAGGCAGAGGTAGCAGTGAGCCCAGATCTCCAGCCTGGGCAACAGAGTGAGACCCTGCACTCTACTGCACTCTGACCTGGGTGACAGCAAGACTCTGTCTCAAAAAAATAAAAATAAAATAAAAGCATGAAAAGAGAACTTCAACATCATACTCTTTCCAAATCTCTTAACCAATCTACTTCTCCTAAGACTGACATCTTCATTTGGAGACTGGATATGAGTGAGATAACATTTAACAACCAGAATAACAGAGGCACAAACACAGCACTAGAGTAGTTTGTGGAGCTTTAGTTTCTAGATGGTGGGCAGGTCCAGCAACTTCCAAGGGAAAGGAGGTGGTGGTGGGAGCACTCAAGGGGCTCAGAAGAGCAATTATTTATAAACTGTCCTGAAAGTATGTTAGTATCTTAACAGTCATTGTTGCTTTGGTTGTGCGTGTCTGCTGAATATCAGCCTGATGAGACCCTGTTTCTTCATTTTCTCAAAGATATTGCTCCCAAAGTTATCTTCTCTCTCTACTGCACCATTACTTTATCCTTTCAAATTTGCTATAATTCCTCCAGCTTAACAAACATTTGCCATAGCTCCAGTCCCCTTCAGCTATTATCATATTTTTCTGCTCCTATTTACAGCAACCCTCACTGGAATATTTGTCTGTTCTTATGGTCTGCATTTCCTACTCTCTTATTCTTTCTTGAATCTATTCTAATCATACTTTTATCTACACCACTCCAAAAACAAACTTTTTATTAACATTAGCAGTGACTTCCATGTTGCTAACCCAGAGATCAATCTCATCCTCCTCTTATTACCAAATTGCCACCAGTTAACCAAGATGACTCTACTTTCATGTTTGAAACATTGTTTTGGTTTCGGTTTGTTATTTTTATTACATTTTGTATTTTTCTTATCTCCCAAGACAATTCTGCATCACTGACCACACTGGAAAACTGGCCTGAGTCAATGAATGCTCAATGCTGAGTTTCTATTGGATAGTGTTATCTGCCAATTATTGGAGATAGTCATGGGCTGGCAACTCTACCTAAAATGTTTCTACCAGGCTACAAAGAAAGTAAGTCTGAAACCAAATTCATACATTATATATGAATGTTCATTTATTATATGCACATAATGAATATATATACAAATACACAGTCACATATATTTTTGTATATCACATATATGCACATTTTTATATGTACACACACACACACACACACACACACATTTATTAGCAGGTAGATACAAAGAAATCATAAAGACTGTTTTGAAAACATGATGAAGTCCCAATTTCCTATCTTTTATGGAGTCTGACTACACAGTCTATAAAAGATTTGTACAAACACAGACATTATTTTGGACTCATGCCTTTGGAACCATTGCAAAAAGTAAAGGCTGAAAAGCTCCTTTGGCTGTTATACCTTGTCCAAACAAGAGTGTGGGATTTCTTTAAAATATTTCAGGCAATTCATATACCTCCACCTATTTTGAGGACCCTTAATTTTCCTAGTGGAAAATTTCTTGCATTCATTCAATGATGTTTTAGAGCTCCTATTAATAATCTAAGATTTTAAAGATAGCTAAAGGTCTTACTATAACTTCCTTTAGAGTATAGCCTTCTGATAATAATGTGGGTTACAATACCTGTGGTTTGAATTCCTAGCTAGGTAACTGACAGTCCCTGTACTGTATATGAAAATCAACTCCCCCCCAACACACACGCACTTTTTTTTTTTTTTTTTGAGATGGAATCTCAATTTGTCACCAGGCAGGAGGGCAGTGGCAAAATCTTGGCTAACTGCAACCTCTACCTCCCAGGTTTAAGCAATTCTCCTGCCTCATCCTCCTGAATAGCTGGGACTACAGGCTCAGGCCATCACGCCAAGCTAATCTTTGTATTTTTAGTAGAGACTGGGTTTCACCATATTGGCCAGAATGATCTCTATCTCTTGACCTCATTGATCATTGATCGGCCTGCCTCGGCCTCCCAAAATGTTGGGATTACAGGCCTGAGCCACTACAGGTATTGATTGACTTACGATCTATGCAACTTACAACCATTTGACTTTACGACCACAATTGCTAGCCACCACTGCTCTGCTGTAGATTTTTGGAAACACTACAACATTTTGTTGTGTATCAAGAATATTGCTACCGCCTGGGAGGCTGTGACAACAAAGGGCATGAATGGCATCTGGAAAAATTGTGTTAAGCGCTATGTTAATGATTTTGACGGATTTGACAGTGACCATGAACTTGAAACGATTAGGGAAAAAATAGTAAAACTCACTAAAGACCTTTCTTTGGAGTGTGAAATGAAAGATGTCGAAGAGTTGCTAGACAAAGAATCCGGAGAACTTACAAATGAGGAGCTAATCGAACTGGAAGAAGAAAGAGTGGCGGAAGAAGAAAGAAGAGAAGGAGAGAAAGAAGAGGAGGAGCCAGAAAGAAAGTTCACCACTAAGGGATTATCAGACGGTTTATCTTTATTGAATAAACTTCTTATACATTTCAAAGCAATGGACCCAAACATCGAACGATTTGCAAGGATTGAACGGATGGCGCACGGTGTGTTTTGTCCATATCGTGAAATTTATGAAGGAAAAAAGAAACATACAATTCAGACAAAGCTCACCATGTTTTTGAAAAAACCAGCTCCGGTAACCCGAACTGCTGCCTCAGATGACGACATCAACAATCCGCAGCCAAGCACCAGCGGCCAATAAAATGTTTCATACATGTTTATATATTTTGATATGTTTTGCAATTGGGAAAATGTTTCCTATGGTATTTTTTACACCTGTATTTTGTATTTTTGTATGCACCTGTATTTTGTAATTTTGTATGTTTTGCAACTATTAAACCAGTTGTACTGGTAATGCAGTGTTTTACTTAAACCTGACGAATGGGCCGGGCGCGGTGGCTCAGCCTGTAATCCCAGCACTGTGGGAGGC
>NW_016107358.1:633668-637179 GCF_001604975.1 Cebus imitator | reverse complement strand
AAAAAAAAAAAACAACCGACGAATGTAAAAATAAGAAACAAAATGGTGTAGAGACGATACAAATGGCATAAAATGAACAAAGAAAATTACGATATATAACAATAATGAAAGAAAATTATGATAAAATATGCCTTAAAGATTTTTATAACATCATTTCACAGTACTGTACATATAGCCTGCTCAACTTACGACCAAATCGTGTTACGACCGGTCTGTCGGAACCAATCGTGGTCGTAAAGTTGAGCACTAGCTGTATTCATGAATACCCAAAACTGATCTCGTGATTTCTTCAATACCTATTGCTCCTTTGTATACTTCATCTCTGTACTCACCCAGTTGTCATATCAAAAACTCTAGAGTCATCTATTCTTTACTCTCTTTCTTTCACACCCTACATTTCTCTTCAGCAGATTCAGTCACCTCAAGCTTTAAAATACAACAAAAATTTCACATCTCATTTCCTGACTGCTATCACTGTGGTCTAAACCCTCATCATCTCTACTTGGATTTTGCCCGTAGCCTCCTTTGCAGTTTCTTGTTTCTGCTCTTGTTCCCCTGGAGTTTACTGACACAGGAGCCAGAGTGACTTAAAGCATGCCACAGCATGTCATTGCTTTGTACATGAACCTTGGGTGGTATCTTACCTTCTCAGAATACAATCTAAAGTGGTTAGCGTCATCTCCTAAAGTCATCTGTGCGTCCTCTCATTCCCTGCTCACTGCCCTACTCTCATAGTGACCGACTTGATGTTCTTTGAGTAAGCCATGCAAAATCTTACTTCAGGGCCTTTCACTTAACTGGTCGCTCTTCCTCGAAAGGTCCCCTATGCCAATAACTGCATGATTTACTCCTCTAATTTTATTCCAGTGTCTGCTCAAATTTCACCTTCTCCTAGAGACCTTCCCTGATGTTACCTAAAATAGCAACCCAATCTGTCATTCCATATGTTACCTACTCTTTTTTTCTCTCCAGGTCAGTTATTTTTGTCAATATTATATATTTATATATTTATTTATTATATCTTTCCAATCAACCACAAAGACCGAAACTTTGTCTATGTGGGTTAATACCATAATTGTCAGTACATAGAATAGTGTTGGCATGTAATAGCTGCTCATGAAATATGTATTGAGTAAATTGCTGGATAAAGCATTTTGCAAAGAATAATTGAAGCATATCTGGAATATGCTCATCAAATAATACTTTTCCAAAAAGTAAGGTTTAAAAAAAATATAGCCTTTGTTTTTTGAGACAGAGTCATGTACTGTCACCTGGGCTGGTATGCAGTGGTGCAGACTTGGCTCACAGCAACCTCCTCCTCCCAGGTTCAAGCGATTCTCTTGCTTTAGCTACCTGAGTAGCTGGGATTACTGGCACCTGCCACCACACCCAGCCATTTTTTCCCCCAAACAACTTTTATGGTGGAGTTATTATGGTAATTTCTACAAATTTATATGTGCCTCAAAAATTACATAGACTATATAAGTTAAAATTTTTTCATAAAGCATATTTTGAATTCTTAAATGAATACAAATAAAGTTGTGAGTAACACATATAAATTTCTTTACAAATATTAAGATCCTGTGATTTGCAATTATGTATTTTTCAACAAAAGGTTACAAAAAAAAAAAAAAAAAACCCAAAGCAAAAAACAATTGCGTGAAGGAAAATCTTAATTAAAAGATCTTCAGCCAGGCACAGTGGCTCACACCTGTAATCCCAGCACTCAGGGAGGCCAAGGTAGGTGGATTGCTTGAACTCAGGAGTTCCAGACCAGCCTGGGCAACATTGTGAGTTACCATCTCTACCAAAAATATAAAAAATTAGCCAGACATGTTGGTGTGTACCTGGGGTTCCAGCTACTCGGGAGGCTGAGGTGGGAGGATCACTTGAGCCTGGAGAGGCGGAGGTTACAGTGAGCTGCAATTGTGCCACTATACTCCAGCCTGGGTGACAGAGTGAGATCCCTTCTCAAAGCAAAAAATAAAAATAAATACGGCCAGGCGCGGTGGCTCAGGCCTGTAATCCCAGCAATCTGGGAGGCCGAGGCAGGCGGATCACGAGTTCAAGAGATTGAGATCATCCTGGCCAACATGGTGAAACCCCGTCTCTACTAAAAATACAAAAAATTAGCTGGGCATAGTGGTGCATGCCTGCAGTCCCAGCTACTGGGGAGACTGAAGCAGGAGAACCACATAAACCCAGGAAGCAGAGGTTGCAGTGAGCTGAGATCATACCACTGCACTGCAGCCTGGGTGACAGAGCGAGACTCTGTCTAAAGAAAAAAAAAAAAAAGCTGACTGTCCTAATATGCTGTAAGAAACTGGCTATATGGTAGGATATGTGGAAGAAAACAAAGACCCCAGCCAACATACTCAATGGAGCTCCCAATGGATCTTTTTGCCAACCACTTTGAAAACTGATCTACAAAACCCACTTGAGCTATCTCGAGAGAAGTCACATGGGACAGAGGTAAGATGAACTCTCTGAACTTACCCCATTTGCAGAAATTTGAATAAATAAACATATGCTATTGTATAACGCTAATAAGCTGTAGAATGCTCTATTATGCCGAAATAGATAACCGAAAGAGTATGTTTCAATTATATATGTAAAGACAAGTATGGCAGCATGTTTACCTCCAATCTGAGTGTGGTTCATTGGTGGCTTTTAAATTTTTTATTGGAAATATTACATAACTAATAATTCAAGATTTAAAAACATATTTAAAGTTGAACTTTTGCCCAAGAAGGAATAAATAGTTCTAAACATGTTCTTCTCCAGAAATGATGAAAAAGCTAGAGAAAATATATGAGACAAGCATTCTGAAGCACTAGGCAATAGGTAGCATGATTCTAGCAGCGGAAAAACACAAACTGTTTTTCCTCTGTTCTCACACCACAATAACAACTATCAACACAGAAGGCATCCACCAGCAAATGTGCGAAGGGATTTCCTTATACATGACACAAGCAGTCAGTTCTGTAGCAGACACCAGGTGGGTGTATGCCAATCTAATTCTGACACTATCTAGCTGGAAGTGGTGTCAGATCCCACAGCTTAGGGCTCAGTCCCCAAGACTGCACTTCACGTCCTATGCCAACAACAGGTCCCAAGATGTTCTATCTGCGCTTCTAACTGACCAGCTATAAATCAGGGATCCCACAACCCCCTCCTTGGGCTTGATCAATTTTCTAGGCTGAGCGTGATGACTCACGCCTATAATCCTAGCACTTTGGGAGACCAAGGCAGGTAAATCACCTGAAGTCAGGAGTTCAAGACTAGCCTGGCCACAATGGTGAAACCCCATCTCTACTAAAATTATAAAAATGAGCCAAGCATGGTGGCAGACGGGAGGCTGAAGCAGGAGAATCACATGAACCTGGGGAACAGAGATTGAAGTGAACAGAGATCATGCCGTTGCACTCCAGCCTGAATGAAAGAGCGAAACTCCATCTCAAAAAAAAAAAAAAAAAATTCTAGAGTAGCATGCAGAACTCAGGGAAACACT
>NW_016107358.1:629410-633316 GCF_001604975.1 Cebus imitator | reverse complement strand
TTTATACGTGTATAAAAATATATATATTTATACACATATATATATATTTTATGTGTATAAAATTTATATTTTTATATGTTATATATGTGTATACATATATACGTATATACATATATACGTATATATATACATATATGTATAGATATGTATATATGTGTATATATATACGTATATATGTATATACGTATATATATATATATATATATATATATATGTGTTCTTGCAGGTATCTATATTACAAAGGATATAGATGAAGAGATGCACAGGGCAAGGCAAGTGAGAAGGGATAAAAAGTTGCCATGCTCTCCCTGGAAAGCTACATCCTCCAGAAACCTCTACATGTTCAGCTATCCAAAAGCTCTCTGAACCCAGTCCTTTTGGGTTTCTATGGAAGCTTCATTATGTAGGCATGATTGAATGAATCATTGGCCATTGGTGATCAACTTAATTTTCAGTCCCTCCCCCATCACTGGAAGTTGTAGAGTGGGACTCAAAATGTCAACGCCGTAATCATGACTTTTTTTCTGGTTATCAGCCCCCGCCCTTGCACTTACAATCCTCAAAGCTATATAGTGGTTGCCTGCCATTAGTCAGTAATTAGCATACAAGAAAACATCTAAAGATTGTAGTCATATGCCAGGAAACAAGCTCAAAGACCAAATATATATTGTTACACAGTATCACAATGATCCATGAGAGAAGAGAAACACAGGAAGTTTAGCCCCCCATATTCTTGCCAGCTTTGTACTTGGGGCCTATTTCCCAACTCTTGTTAGGGAAGAAGAGTCCAAGAAGGGTCTCTCTGGAGGCAAAGAATAGAATGTAGGACTGCTGACCCAGTTGGGACTTATGGAGTAGGGTACTGAAGAGGATGGAGCTGCACATAGGGGTTCCCAAGTCCTTGGTCAAAGCCTGCACTGTATGTACATAACATGAAACTCCATGAGGGTTAACAGAAAGTAGCATCTACAGAATAGGGAATGGAACTGTCACTGGAAATAGAGGTCTTGATCCAGACCCCAGAGAGGGTTCTTGAAACTCATGCAGGAGGGAATTCAAGGTGAGTCACAAGTGCAGTGGAAAAAGCAAGTGTATTAAAAGCTACTCCATTACAGAGTAGGGAGTCTCGAGAAAGCAAGTGGAAGAATGCACTGTCTTAGTTTTAAGTTTTTCATATCTAGGGGTCTTGTCTATGTAAAAACTAAGCTAAGCTGTGTCTATGTGCGAGTGAGCAGACAGCATGACAAATTGATTACTAACTTAAAGAGAACTGGCTTTGACAGTCTGGTGTGTGAGTACATCAAAGCATAACTGTTATTATCTCACAAACATGTATTGTTATGGGTATTAGAACATCTGGACTTTGTTGCTGTAGGAGTGTGTTCTTGCAGGTATCTTTAGGCTGTTTCATTTTCTATAAACTTCCCATGAATATAGCTCCTAAGTGGCAAGGAATATGCTTTGCTAGTCTCAAAATGGAGTTGAACTTAAAAGGGTATTACTCTTGTTCTCCTAGGATCCTGCTTCCTTAACAGAATGGTGACTACCAGGGCTCAGAGAATTCTGGAAAGGGTTAGATTAAAGATCCACTTAGAGTGGAAAGACCTTATTAACATATCTGGATTAAAGTAAGATACCAAAGAGATCATAACTCATATGTATATCCTATATGCGAAGGCTACTCTGTAGCTAACCTAACAAAGCCCCCAGATTAACTTTGACAGAAGACAGGAGACATTCCATTTTTTTTTGTTTTGTTTTGTTTTTTTTGAGATGGAGTTTCACTCTTGTTACCCAGACTGGAGTGCAATGGCGCGATGTTGGCTCACCGCAACCTCCGCCTCCTGGGTTCAGGCAATTCTCCTGCCTCAACCTCCTCAGTAGCTGGGATTACAGGCACGCACCACCATGCCCAGCTAATGTTTTGTATTTTTAGTAGAGATGGGGTTTCACCATGTTGACCAGGATTGTCTCAATCTCTTGACCTCGTGATCTACCCGCCTTGGCCTCCCAAAGTGCTGGGATTACAGGCTTGAGCTACCGCACCCGGCAGGAGACATTCTATTAAATTAACTTCTTGCCAGAGCAAAATTCAGTAACATTTTCCAAAGAAAATTTAAATTCAGATTACTTGCAATGTATCATCGCAATGTCCAACGTTTAATAAAATGTTTCTAGATATGGAAAGAGGTAGGAAAATGTGGTGAAAAAAATCAAGAAAATATAATCAATGTGCGCCAACACTGATTACCCAATTGTTAGAACTACAAAGCAAAGATACAGATAGGCTACTGTAAGCAGTTATTATATTTTTTAGAACTCAAAGTAAAATATGTGGTCTTTATCAGTGAACATCTGGGAGCTCTCACTAGAGAAATAGGACCTATACAAGAATCACTGAACAGATGTAGAATGTCAGAAGATGAAAACAGAAAAATAAATAGAAACTCCAGAATCAAAAAGTACATTATCTGAAGTGGAAAAAAAATATTGGATGAACTTATGAATAGATTAGAAATGGCAGAACAAGCACTCAGTGTACTTTAAGACAGGTCAATAAAAATTATAAAAAAAAAAAAAAAAAAAAAAGAAAACACATTTAAAAAAAACCTGAGGCATAAACAGTATATCATACCGTTTATAATGCATATACTTGAAAACCCAGAAGAAGAGAGAGAATGATGAAGAGAAAAATATCTAAGGGATAACTTTTGAAAGTTTCTAAAATTTTGTTATAAAACAAAATTTATCATCATCAATCTACATGTCCAAGAAGCTCAGGAAGGCTCAAGAAAGACAAGAGCCAAAGAAAATTTCCAAGGAAATTCTAGTCAAAATGCTGACTAGATGAGAGAAATGTTTCAAAGCATCCAAAGAAAAGTAGCACATGATGTACAAGGGAACAATTATATAAATGGTGGCGGACTTCTAATCAGAAACAACATCAGCCAGAAAATAATAATTGTGACTTTAAAATAATTAACAACAATAACAAATATTCGTAAAATTAGTTTTAAATAATTAACTACATTTTTCTTTAAAATAAAAATAGACATATTTAGATTAAATAAATGCTCAAGAAATTTGTAGCCACAGATCTATCTATAAAAAAATACAAGAAGAATTTCAAGAGGTTTAAGGAAAAGATGATAAGTAGAATTTCAGATTTAGAGAAAAAAATAACAATCTAAAGATACATTTTCCAAAGATTACCTTCTTTTCTCTTTATTCCCTGAAATGGCAATTTATTGTTTAAAGCAAAAAATATATATTATAAGGTAGTGTTTATGAAGTATGTAGAAGTAAAATTAATGACAGCAAAGTCACAAAGTAATGGCAAGTGAATTGCTATGAGATTAAAATGTGAAAGACTCAAAAGTTAGGAGGATGAAATATGATCCAATTCATTTTATATGATCAGCATAGTGCCAAATACAAAACCTGACAAAGATATTGTATGAAAATGGCAACATAGATTAATGTATCTTACACACATAGATTCAAAAACCCTCAGCAAAATATTAGCAAATAAAATCTAGAAATAATATAACAGAAACACTGGATAAATACTAAGTGTGATCACTCCAAAGAATACAAAGTTAGCTTAATATTAAAAAATCAGTCAATGTGGCCGGGCAGGGTGGCTCACACCTGTAATCCCAACACTTTAGGAGGCCAAGGCAGACGGATCACGAGGTCAACAGATGGAGAGCATCCTGGGTAACGTGGTGAAACCCCGTCTCTACTAAAAATACAAAAATTAGCCAGGCATAGTGGTGTGCACTGTAGTTCCAGCTACTTGGGAGGCTGAGGCAGGAGAATCACTTGAACCCTGGAAGGGGAGGTTGCAGTGAGCTGAGATTGCTCCACTGCACTCCAGCTTGGGTGACAGAGTGAGATTCAGTC
>NW_016107358.1:622963-629350 GCF_001604975.1 Cebus imitator | reverse complement strand
AAAAAAAAAAAAAAAAAAAAATCAGTCAATGTAATTCAACATAGTGAGCATCTCAATAAATATAAAAAACACTTTTGAGAAAAATGCAATACCAATTTACTGTTTAAAAAACAAGCAAACTCTCAACCGACTAGGAATTGAAGAAGGATGGTTCCTCAATACCATAAAGGAAAACAAAAATTAGCATCATGCTTACTGGTGGAATATTGCATGGTTTCCTTCTGAGGTTGAGAACAAGGAAAGGATCTCAATTTTTATACAACATTTTACTATGTGATATTCAGCTGTGCAGTAAGAAGGAAAGAAAATAAAGTGCACACAGATCAGAAAAGAAGCAAAACTTTTTATAGGATATAAGTGTCTAAATAAAAACTCTAAGAGTCTGCAAAGCAATGACCAAAAATAATACATTTAAATCATTTATAATTTTACATATTGGCACCAAACAATTAGAAAATAAAATTTCAAAAATCCATTTGCCTTAGCATCAAAATACAAAAAATTCTTAATAAAAAGTTTAATAAAGACAGACAAGATTTCTAGTCTGAATGTTACAAAATATTGCTCATAGAAACGAAAAACAATCCAAAGCAGAAAATCATTCTGTGATCATGGATTGCAAGAACAAATATTTTCAAAAGAAAAATTCTCTCAAAATTGATCTATAAATGTAATAAATGCAATTCCATTAAAAATTCCAATACATACTTTTGTAGAAATTGACAAACTGATTTGAAATCTAATATAGAAATGCAAATACTGGAACGATCAAAACAATTTTGAAAAATAACAAAATTTGTGGACTTATACTACCTGTTTTCACATCTTGTTATAAAACTGCAGTAATCAAGACTATAGTATTGACCTAAATAAATAATTCAATGGAATAAATAGAGAATCTAGAAAGAAACTAACAAATACATATTTAATTGCTTTATCGATAAAGATGCCAAGGTAATTCAATGGGAAAATAATTGTCTTAGCTATGAGAAAAATCAGAATGATCTTATCCTGTAAAGTGGACCAGTGTGATATTCAACAGAATGTAAAAATGATAAACAGCGTCAAGATAATTGAGAACTATATTACAAAAGAGACTAGGACCACTAACACTGTCATGTAAAGGCAAATTGTATTTGATCCTCTATCCTAAAGGGATCACTAATTTAATAATAGCATACGAAATGCCAGTAGCTGGGTTAATATGCTTCAGTAACGATAATACATTTGCTAATGAAAGTCAATTCTGAATGGGTATCTAATGTCTCTGCATCTCTTGTGAGTATAAGAACTGGCTTTCTTTGTTCTAGACTGTCTTCGATTTCATATTTTCAAGTTTAAGTTTGTAGAGCAAACAGCCTTGGAAGACCGGTATGGTTTGGATCTGTCTTCCCACCAAATCTCATGTCTAATTGTAGTTGGAGGTGGGACCTGGTAGGAGGTAACTGGATCACGGGGGCAGAGTTCTCATGAATGGATTAGCACCATCTCCTCAATGCTGTTCTGGTAACTGTTCTTGAATCAGTGATTGTGAGATCTGGTAGTTTAAAAGCATGTAGCACCACCTCTCACTCTCTCTTCCTCCTGCTCTAGCTGTGTGAAATGCCTCACTCCCCTTTGCCTTCCTCCATGATTGTAAGTTCCCTGAGGCCTCTCCAGAAGCTGATGCCACCATGCTTCCTGTACAACCTACAGAACCAAGAGCCAATTAAACATCTTTTCTTTGGGCCGGGCATGGTGGCTCACGCCTGTAATTTCAGCACTTTGGGAGGCCGAGGTGGGTGGATCGTGAGGTCAAGAGATAGAGACCATCCTGGTCAACATGGTGAAACCCCGTCTCTACTAAAAATACAAAAAATTAGCTGGGCATGGTGGAGCGTGCCTGTAATCCCAGCTACTCAGGAGGCTGAGGCAGGAGAATTGCCTGAACCCAGGAGGCGGAGGTTGCGGTGAGCCGAGATAGTGCCATTGCACTCCATCCTAGGTAACAAGAGTGAAACTCCATCTCAAAAAAAAAAAAAAATCTTTTCTTTATAAAATTATCCAGTCTCAGGTATGTTTCTTTTTCTTTTTTCTTTCTGTGTGTGTGTGTATGTGTGTGTGTGTGTGTGTGTGTGTGTGTGAGAGAGAGAGAGACATAGAGTCTCACGCTGTCACCCAGGCTGGAATGCAGTGGCATGATCTCCACTCACTGAAACATATGCCTCTCAGGTTCATGCAATTCTCCTGCCTGAGCCACCCAAGTAGCTGTGACGTGCGTGTGTCACCATGCCTGGCTAATTGTTTTTTTTTTTTTTTTTGGTAGAGATGGGCCAGACTGGTCTTGAACTCTGACCCCGGGTGATCCTTCTGCCTTGGCCTCCCAAAGTGCTGGGATTATAGGCGTAAGCCACTGCACCCAGCCAGGTATTTTTTTTTTATAGCAGTGTGAGAAGGACCTAATACAAAGATAGAGATAACATCCCCTTTCAAAGAAAATAGTAGGTTTCTTTACAGGCCAAAATAAGAAAGATAATATCTCCCATCAAGGCAAAGTTCAAGCATACTTAATGCCCATTATAAAAGATTCATAATCCCTAAGTTTGAGATCCCTATCCTGTAACAAATCCTATTTAGTGCTCAGAAGTTATTTGGCCCTTACACCAACTGTGAGCCCTGTGAATTGACATTTGGAAAACTGTGCAAATGTTGGTGCTTTGGCCATTGCTATTTCTGTGAGTAATGAACTGTCATTTGTCTCTAACCCAAGAATCACGTTTTCTGCTATCATCCATGAAATTGTGGCAAGCCAACTTATTTGCTTATAAGTGGAATAAAGTCTCAGATCCTTCATAGTTCTTGGCATCTGATGCAGTAGCAATGATCAAAGTTATAATTTAGTTAAAGTTATAGTAGCTTCCCACTGTCTACCATGATCTTACTTTTTTTTACAGAGATCGAACATATGAATTGATCAGAAAAATGCTGCTAACTTTCCTACATCTCTTAAATATTTGACACCAGCGTCAAATCTCTTCAATTCCTTTGAAATATTTATTATTTGTTATCTTTAAAGTGGAGACATAAGTTTCAGAAGCTGCAGTTGGCACTTTAAGTTGGCTTTTATTGCAAAGGTCAAAGAAGCAATGTAAGGTTCTATCAGTGTCTAAGTATGTCCATCCTGATTATAGATATCTTGGCAATGGAAATAACTGTAAGACAGTCTATAGACACAGTGGACCCACTGAGCAACCAGACTGGGATCAAACTCCGTTTAACACCTGCCCTCCATAAGTGCCCTTCCTCCCCAGGTGTCTAAGATGACATTTCAGGTCCCCTGATAGCAGTCAGTTGAGTCCTCACACCTAACAGTCTTTTAAAATCACCTAGGACAAGTTGCCTTGTCAAATGGTTATAGGTTTCTGTGGGGAAATTTGGAAGAAATTAATTTGATATACTTGCATGTATCTAGTTTTCCTTTCAATCAATAGGACCTAGATCTGTGAACAGACTTAGATATGAAAACCGAAAAGTCCGTGATTCTCCAGAGTGGGACTCAGAGCAGAATGACGTCTCTTTCTTTTTCTGTCTCTCCACCTGTCATCCCTAGGAAATCCATGATCTATTAGGCATCACCACAGTTTAGCCAAGATTTTCTGATTGCCACTCCTGTATTTCTGCATGGTAACTTTGCACTTGTTCCATTCCAGTGGTACTATTCCAATAACCTGTAACATTTTTTCTCATAGCTAAGAGGTAGCAAGTAGGCATGGACTATATGGTAGCTCTTTTCCAACATCCCACAGCCTGGGGTAACAAGTTGTGCCAAACTCTCTCTCTGCTATATCCCAAAGTTTGACACCCTGTGGGCCATCCAGCTTCCATCTCCTGACACTAAGTTCACTTTGTGTTGCTCATGACAAGGAGGAAACTTAGCATTACTTGGAGACCCGAAAGGATGCAGTGAACTTAAAACTTTTTCAAGAGCTTACCAGTCAGCCCTTGTTCATCCCCGAGCAAATGTATGGTGGTATCGTAGTTGACCTTTACTGGATACTCTCCCAAGTAACTGGAGCGGCACTTGTGCTCTAGTCCAATTGGCTTTCCCTTTCACCCTGACATTTCATCAACCACAGAGAGGAAAAATACAACGTCATAAAACCAGGAAAGCCCCTCACAGGTCTTTCAACTCTCACATTTAGATGCAATTGGAAGTCCACGAGAAGCATCAGATAAATTTAAAGCCTGAAATGAAATCGCTGCAGGATGTGAGTCAACATTTTGGTGGGTGACAATTAATAAAAACGTAGATTGGATAAACTGCATTTATGACAATCACAGTGGTTTATTAACTACACTAGAGATGCTGTTAAAGGAATAGCTGAGCAATTAAGGGCTACTAGCCAGATGGCTTGGAAAAGTAGAATAGCCTTAGACATGAAAGAGGAGGAGTTTACATCATTATTAAAACTCAATTTTGTACCTTCTTCCCAAACAACACTGCCCCTGATGGAAGCATAACAAAGGCACTGCAAGGTCTAACTGCCCCGTCCAATGAGTTAGCCAAAAACTCAGGGGTAATTGATCCCTACACAGGGTGGCTAGAAAAATGGTTCGGTAAATCAAAAGGAATCATAGCCTCAATTCTTACTTCTCTTGCCGTCGTAGTATTTGTACTCATTCTTGTTGGGTGTTGTGTCATACCATGCATCCGTGCAAAGACTCATAGAAACAGCACTTCCTAGAACCTCCCTTAAATCTCCGCCACCTCCTCTAAATCTAGGTGGAGGCTCCCAAGCCTCAACTCTTGCACTCTGTGCGCCCACAGGCTAAGCACCATGTGGAACCTGCCGAGGCTTATGGCTTGTACCCCTTGAAGCAGCAGCCTGAGCTGTACCTGTGTGCCTTTTAGACGTGGCTGGAGCTGGAGCAACTGGGCTGTGAAGAGCAGTGTCCTGAGGCGGCACAGGGCATTGGGGTCCTTGCCCTGGCCCACAAAACCATCCTTCCCTCCTAGGCCTCTGGGCATATGATGGAAGAGACTGTCCCCAAAAGTCTCTGAAATGCCTTGGAAGCCTTTTTCTTACTGTCTTGGGTATGAACATTTGACTACCTTTTATTCATGCAAATTTGTGTAGTTACCTTGACATTCTTCCCAGAAAATGGAGTTTTCTATTTTACTGTATGGCTGGGCTGCAAATTTTCCAAACTTTTATGCTTTGCTTCCCTTTTAAATACAAGTTCCCAGTTCAGATCATTTCTTTGCTCCTGCCTGTAAGCATAGATTGTTAGAAGCAGCTGGGCTACATCTTGGATGCTTTACTGCTTAGAAATTTCTTCTGCCACCCTAAATCATCACTGGCACATTCAAACTTCCACATATCCCTCGAGCAGGGGCATAATGCATCCAACCTCTTTGCTAACAACTAACAGAAGTAATCTTTTGCTCCAGTTCCCAGTCAGTTCCTCATTCTCATCTGAGACCCCCCTTATCTTGGACTTCACTGTCGTTATCATTATCAGGATTTTAGTTATTACCATTCAACAAGTCTCTAGGAAGTTCCCAGTTTTCCCTCATCTTTCTATCTTCTTCTGAGCCCTCCACACTCTGCTAACCTCTTCTTGTTACCCAGTTCCAAAGCCACTTCCACATTTTCAGGTATCTTTATCACAGTGCCCTACTCCCTGGTACCAATTTTCTGTATTAGTCCGTTCTCACACTGCTATAAAGAAATACCTGACACTGGGTAATTTATAAAGAAACAAGGTTTAATTGGCTGACAGTCCTGCAGGCTTTACAGAAAGCATAATGGCTCTGGGGAGGCCTCAGGAAACTTACAATCATGTCTGAAGGCAAAGGGAAAGCAGGCACATCTTTACACTGCCAGAGCAGGAGGAAGAGAGAGAGTGGCGAGGGGCTACACGCTTTTAAACAACCAGATGTCATGAGAACTCAGTAACTATCATGAGAACAGCAAGGGGGAAATCCACCCCCATCATCAAAACACCTCCCACCAGGCCCCACTTCCAATATTGGGGATTATAATTTGACATGAAATTTCGGTGGGGAGAAAAATCCAAACCATATCATCAAGTTAAAGCAGTGACTTTTTTTGGAATTCAATGTATACATTTTTCACAAGGTTATTTTGGAACTGTTATTGTTCTAGGTACTACATTGGGAATTAAATGTATCCAAATTTTGGCCGGGCACAGTGGCTCACGCCTGTAATCCCAGTACTTTGGGAGTCCAAGGACAGACCACGAGATCAAGAGATCAAGACCATCCTGGCCAACATGGTGAAACCCCATCTCTACTTAAAAAAATACAAAAATTAGCTGGATGTGGTGGCACACGCCTGTAGTCCCAGCTACTGGGGAGGCTGAGGCAGGAGAATTGCTTGAACC
>NW_016107358.1:599563-622887 GCF_001604975.1 Cebus imitator | reverse complement strand
AATTACTTTTTTCCCTAAAAAAATAAAAAGATTGATATACATGCTACAACTAGACAACAGATGGTCATAAGAAAGGGTTCATCAGAATATTGCCACAGAGTGTTCAAAGGGAGAAGACCTCAGATTTAATTAGCCTAAACATCTTACATGTTAGAGACAGAAGTCCAGCATTTGGTAGTCTCCATGTTATATTTCAGAAGTAGAAAGATATTTATTTTCTAACGTAGGTGACCAAGAACACTTAACCTGTTGAATGACAATGTAAATACTTAAGTGCATTATCACAATAAAGGAGGTTTTAAAAAAAACTAATTTGCTAAGTAAACAGATTATTTAAATTAGGATAATCAATGATAAAATAATTATTCACTTTAACACTATGTGCCAGGTGCTATGCTAAATATTTTATTATCTGTTTTCTCCTTTACTCCCCACCCCAGGCTAGAAGGTATGCAGTGCAATGAAAAATGAGGAATTACTATCCTTGTCCTCAAGCCATCCAGAATTTAGAGGGAGACCCAGACTTCGACTTAATTACTAACAAACATATTGCAACAAGTAAAATAACACATTATATTGTGCTACAAGAATATGAAAGAAGCAGCAATGAATTTTGTCCTAAGAAGAGGATCAAGGAATCATTTATTGGAAAATATGACCTTGGATCTCAGATTTTTAAAATAATGCATTTTCCAGGTAGGTTAAATGAAGTATAAAGATTTTCCAGACAAGGGAAATTGTGCGAACAAAGAAATGGTGGCTTGAAAGCATTCTCCTCTCTCCACAACACAGTGAGACAAGGTCTAAACCAGCTATCAGGGTAAAAGAAAAGAAAAAGCTGAAATGAGTGTGAGAGAAGAGCAAATAAGACTCAAGAAATTAGTTCCTAATAAGAAAAAAATTAGTAAAGTGGCCAAGGACAGAAGTGTTAATATCACTCTGTATGAGTCAGATACCTCTCAGGGAGAAAACTTTTAGGATTATTCACAGTCCAAATCCAAAAGGCACACGTAAGGAGAAAAGGCACAGAAGTTACAGGAAGGCTCTTTATTTTGAAGAGATTCTCATTTTAAAAAACGATTTTTTTTGTTCTTTCTCAACGATATTGACATCGTTTCCCGAGCACAACAAGCCTCATTACAGTTTATTGCCTGACCTAGGAATGCACTGAGGTGTTCATCTATTTTTAGTTAATTTGCCTATCAAATCATCACAGTCATGTTTGATTCCTCTCTACCTCACTTGCTCAATGCCAGTTATTTCCTCCACTTAGGAGAAAAACAGCTAAATATGCCAGCCTTTGATTTCTCTTGCTATCTTTTCCTCTAGGCAGTGAGACGGGATTTGAAATTCTCCGCCCTAATTTTGGAGACGCTCATCCTCCTACTTTTCTTAAGAAAGATCTATTTTGTGTGTAAAATCAGCAGGAGACTTCCCTCCAGCAGGTGGGGTTTGAAATAGTTTTTTTTTTTTTTTTTGAGACGGAGTTTCTCTCTTGTCGCCCAGGCTGGAGTGCAATGGCGCGATCTCGGCTCACTGCAACCTCCGCCTCCTGGGTTCAGGCAATTCTCCTGCCTCAGCCTCCTGAGTAGCTGGGATTACAGGCACGCGCCACCATGCCCAGCTGATTTTTTGTATTTTTTAGTAGAGACAGGGTTTCACCATGTTGACCAGGATGGTCTCGATCTCTTGACCTCGTGATCCACCCGCCTCGGCCTCCCAAAGTGCTGGGATTACAGGCGTGAGCCACCGCGCCCGGCCCCAAATAGTTTTATAAGGAGAGACAGGGAAGCACAAAGGGAACCACAAGTGTTCTTTTACTCTATTTCTTCTTTCATTTGTTTAATTATTAGATATTTCTGGGCAGATAATTATGGGCCAGGAATTGTGGTTACTGAACATAGTAACCATATGTTCACAGTCCTGAACATGGCAACTATACACAGTGGCGTATTGAAGCTTATAGTGTAATGGAGGCAGACATTGAACAAAATCATAGAGCAATTGATTTACAGTCGACATATGAGTTATTCAGGAAATGTATACAGTACAGTAAAAGGCTGTGACAGGATGACCCACTTAGTCGGGAAAAATCAGAGGAGATTTTGTTGAGGAAGTAACAACTTTAATTGAGGCTTAAAATAGAGAGTGTGTGTGTGTGTGTGTGTGTGTGTGTGTGTGTGTGTGTGTAAGTGGCGGAAGGGGAGTATGCCTTCCTGCAGGTGCAAAGTCCTTGTGGCAGAAAGCAGCTTGACAGTTTTGAAGAAGTGAAAGAAGGGTAATTGTGGCTGAATTATGAGAAGGGGAAGACAGATCTAGATGAGACTGAGAGGACTTTCTAGATCGTGTTATGACTTGCAATATTTATTCTATGGGTAATGGAAAACAGTTGAAAGATTTTAAACAGTAGTATTACAGACAGTCATTTGCATTTCCAAAAGATGAACAGCTTTGTAGAGAATGAAGGGGAGAAACAGTGAATTTGAGAAGACTTCTTATTGAGGGTATTTCAACAGTGCAGGTGTTTAAGATGACACCTTTTTGGTCTAAGGAGCTGGTAAGATAGAAGGAAGTGAAAGGTTTTAGAAATATTTCAGAGACTTAATTGACAACTTAGTGATGGATTGGAAAAGAAGAGGCAACAGAAAAGAAAGAGTTTCTTGAATGAATTACTGGATAAATGGTAATGCCACTTTCTAAGATACTGAATACTGAAAAATAAATAATACCATAGGGTAAAATGAGTAGTTCACTTTGTGACATAGTTGAGAAGCTTATAAGAAATCCAGGTGGGAAAGTGTCTTTGGATGCACAGGTGTGGTCCAAAAGAGGTAAGGAGAGAGGTATAACTTTTGGAGTCACTGACATGTAGAGTGACGCCATGTATCTCCCAGGAATATATCAAAATGTGATAAAGAAAATCTAGAATCAAACCCTGAGTAAGTTCATCTTTTAAAGGTCAGAGAAGGAGGAAATGGTAAAAGAAACTGAAAAGCAGTAATCAGCAAAGTAGGAGAAAACAAGAAAACTAGGGAGTTTTCCAAGAAGCAGGCTGTTGTCAGCAATGGAGAAACTGCAAAGATACCCAGGGAAATGAGGACAGAAAAGTGCTTATCAGTTGTAGCAGTAATAAGATTTTTAGAAAGGGCTGTTTTTAGTATTTCGGTGAAGGGAAAGGTGAAAGTGAAATTCAAATGGGTTGAAGAGTAAATATGTGAGGAGTATTAGAGGCCAAAAATTATTTCAAGTTTGGCCTGAATGGGATGGAAAGACTAGACATAGTAGGTAGAAGATTATGAGTGTCCCTCACCCAGTCTGGAGTGCAGTGGTGTGATCTTGGCTCACTGCAAGTTCTGCCTCCTGGGTTCAAGCAATTCTCCTGCCTCAGCCTCCCAAGTAGTTGGGACTACAGGTGTCTGCCACCATGCTCGGCTAATTTTTGTGTATTTTTAGTAGAGATAGGGTTTCACCATGTTGGTCAGGCTGATCTCGAACTCCTGACCTCAGGTGATCCGCCCACCTCATTCTTCCAAAGTGCTAGGATTACAGATGTCAGCCACTGTGCCCTGCCAGAGTTTTTTGTTTTTTTGTTTGTTTAAATTATAATTGGGAAAATTATGGAGAACGATTAAAGATGCAAGCTATAAAAGGAATAATTGATAATATAGAAGCTCCTGAGAAGATTGAAAGAACATATGAAGAGACCCTGATCTTTGATAGGATGGAATTTTTTAAAACTACCATCACCCCGGAAGCTGAAGAAAGTTGAGAACATGGACATTTATCATAGTTCATAGCTCCTGCTGGCCAAGGAGTCCATCCTTTAAATGGAGTCACAAATCATATTCTTGAGAGTTTTTTTTCCCCTGTGGTCTGTATTCTGTTTTCCTGCTGCTTACAACATGCTTAGGCTTACAGAATTTTTTCTTACAAAAACACTGCTAATTTACATTGACATCTTCTAATAGAGCCTGGAGTTTGAATACAGTTTTTGCTTGCTTCCCATTACCAGGGCCTTTACATTTCAGACGAATCCTTGCTCAGTGGTTTCCCCTTAGTTAATGATTCGATAATGTTTTATTTTGTGTCATGTGGTACAAGTGAACGGTATGTCTAATCCTTGACTCAGTATGGACCAAAATCCCCTACTCAATTCTACTTAGGCATCATTCATGTTGTCAATCACCATTGAAGATATTGCTTGAAAATAAGCTAAACTTCCACATTACAGCATGTTTGAATTTGAAAAGTCCTGCTGCCATGCTCACCCACTAGATCAAAGCCCCTTCTGGGTGAAATGTCTCTATATCTTATGGCTCTTCTTGAGACAAAATATTTATAGATTTAAAAAATATAATAAAATTTCAAGAACTGGTGATATTACTGCCAACTTTACAGAGACAAAATAATTATAAATGAATAATATGAATAATTGAACGCCAACAATTAGAAACCTATATGGAATGGATAAATTCCTAGAAAGACACAAATTAGCAAAACCAAATTAAGAAGAAATAGAATCAATCTATAGTAGTAAAAAGGTTGAATCAGGGCCGGGCACGGTGGCTCACACCTGTAATCCCAGCACTTTGGGAGTCTGGGGCGGGCAGATCACGAGATCAGGAGATTGAGACCATCCTGACTAACATGGTGAAAACCTGTCTGTTCCACAAACACAAAAAATTAGCCAGGCGAGGTGGCACACACCTGTCGTCCTGGCTACTCAGGAGGCTGAGGACAGAGTTAGACTGTCTCAATAAAAAACAAAAAGCAAACAAAAAAAACCCAGGTTGAATCAGTATTTCAAAATAACTTCCCGCAAAATCAACAGATGAATTCACCATTCAATTCTACCAAACGTTTAAGGAAGAATTAACAGCAGTCCTTTACAAAATCTTCAAAAACTTAAAAGAGATCATTCTCAATTCATTCTACAAGGCCAGTATTACCCTGATATCAGAACTGGACAATGACATAAGAAAATAAAACTACAGAACTTCTCTTATAAATATAGATACAAAAATTCCTAATAAAAGCTAGTAAACAGTCCAGCAACATATAAAAAATATCACACAACATGGCCAAATAAGATTTATCCCAGGAATACAAGGTTCATTTAACAAGCTAAAATTAATCACTGTTATACACCATATTAACAGTGTAAATGATGAGAATTTTATTATTTTTTTCCTTTATTTATTTTTTTGAGACGAAGTCTTGCTCTGTCCCCCAGGCTGGAGTACAGCGGTGCGATCTCCACTCACCGTGATCTCTGCTCACTGCAACCTCCGCCTCCCGGAAGAATTTTATTCTATGGTCATCTCAGTAGAGAGGAAAGGGCGTTTGACAAAATGTAACACACTTTCATAATGAAAACACTCAGCAAACTTGGAATTGAAGGGAACTTCTTCAATCTGGTAAAGGGCAGCTACAAAAAATCCAGAACTAACGTCATACTTAACAGTAAAAGTTGAAAGCTTTATCCTCTAAGCTCAAGAAAAAGACAAAGAGGTCCACTTTCACCATTTTTATTCAACATTGAACTGGAGGTTCTAGTCAGGACAATTAGGTAGGAAAAAGAAATAAAAGATACCCAAACTGAAAAGGAAAGAGTAGGCCGGGCGCGGTGGCTTTCGCCTGTAATCCCAACACTTTGGGAGGCCGAGGAGGGCGGACAAGCAGACGGGAGACCATCCAGGCCAACTTAGTGAAAACCCGTCTCCACTAAAATATTTAAAAAATTAGCCGGGAGTAATGGCGCACAACTGTAGTCCCAGCTACTCGGGAGGCTGAGGCAGGGGTATTGCTTGAACCGGGAGGCGGAGGTTGCAGTGTGCCGAGATAGCACCACTGCACTCCAGCCTGGCGACAGAGCAAGACTCCGTCTCAAAAAAAAAAAAAAAAAAAAAAAAAAAAAAAAAAAAAAAAAAAAAAAAAAAAAAAAAAAAAAGAAAGAATCTATGAACAAATAAATAAACATATTGGAGTTAATAAAAGAGTTAAGCAAGATTGCAAGATATAAGATCAATATACAAAAATCAATTATACTTTCATGTTCTAGTAAAGAACAATGCAAAAATAAAATTAAGAAAATAATTCCACTTAAAACAGCATCAAAAGGATAAAATATTAAGGAGTAAATTGAACCAAAGAAGTGTAAGACTTGTTCACTGAAAATTACAAAACAACATTGAAAGAAATTAAAGGACTCATTACTTATAAAGATATTCTGTGTTCACAGATCCAGGTATAACATTTTTAAGATGCAAACTTCTCCAAATTGATTCACAAATTCAGTGCAACCTCTGTCAAAATCTTAGCTTCCCCCCACCCCGCAACATTTTTTTTCCAGAAACTGACAAGTTGATTCTACAATGTACATGGAAATGAAAAGGATATAGAGAAACCAAAACAGCTTTGCACAAAAGATTAGAAGTCTCACACTCTCCAATTTCAAGGCTTACTACAAAGTTACATTAATAAACAATATTTCATTTGTATAAGAATGGACAAATTGGTCAATGGAATAAAATTTAGACCTCAGAAATAAAACCATACAGCTACAACAAAATACCAAGACTATTCCACGGGGGAAATAATTATCTTTTAAACAAATGTGGTGAGACAACTAGACATTCACATGTGAAAATAAATAAATAAAAGTAAAGCCCAATTTCACACCATATATAAAATTGAACTCAAAATAGATCAAAGACCTAAATTTTAGAGCTTAACTACAGAACTATTAGATGATAATATAGGCATAAATCTTTGTGACTTTGAATTAGGTAATAGTTTCTTAGATATGGTACTCAAAAAACAAGAACCAAAAGGAAAAAAAGATACATTAAACTTTATTTAAATAAAACGCTTTGTTCTTCAAAGGACATGATCAAGGAAGTGAAACTACCCTTAGATTGTGAAAAAATGTTTTCAAATTATATATCTGATAAGGAACTAGAATCCAGAATACAATAAACTCTTACAACTTAATAAAAGGACTCGATTTTCAAAAAGGGCAAAGTGTTTGAACAGACGTTTCTACTTTATTTCAACAAATACAGGCCACTGTTAATTCTTAAATGAAAAAAAGAAATCCAAGCACCATCTTGTCAGGGTGTCAGAACCTCTACTTTTGCTTCCTTCCTTCTGCTTTTTTTTTCCCCCAATCATTTAACTACATGTAGGGAATTTTAAACAAGAATTAATAGTCAGAGAGAAGTAAAAATAAAATAGTTCAGTTCAATTTTTTACTTTCTTACTACAAAAAAAGGAATAATTCCAACAGCTTTCTAGAGTCTGAAAGTAATTATTCAAATTAGTTTGAGTCACCATACACTCATCTGTGCTTTTCTTGTCACTCATTATGAAAAATAGTTAAGATGCAAGTAAATCTTAAAGCTATCTGTTCCCTGTATGTTGTAACTTGACGATGTCTTCATTGACAAAATGGAAATGTTATTTATATCCTGTAAGTGATACACAGACTAAGTGATCAAAGTATTGCTATTGATAATACAAAGTTCAAATGTTTCTAAGTTTTATTTTAAAAGGAGCTCTCTGTTATTGGAGCAGTCAATCATTTTCCATCTCTGTGTTTCCCCAGTTGTGATATGTGGGCAAGAGATCATTTGGGTTAAGCATGTGGCTGTATGTTGAATAGAAGTGGGTTTCACTTTTGGCTCCAAAACTGTCTTGTTTTACTGTAAAAGGTGAAAAATTTAATTGTTGTACAATTGTTGAGGGATTGTTATAGAAAATAAATAAGGTGCGTAGTACATGAGCCTGGCATGGGATGATTGCTCAATAAATGGCAACAATAATATTGCTATATACTGTAACTGTGTATAACAAGAACTCCCCAAACAAATATACTAACTTCATTTATCCATCCAATACAATCAACAGGAAACATCTGCTTTCATTTGAATGATTTGGTTATGCACTCATGACAAGAAGTTAGTATTTTATTAAGGAGAGAGAAAGAAGAGATTTAATCAAAGGTCTTTACAGACTTTCCCCCAAAGTAGATGGAAATGGTCATGGAAAAGGGAATTCTTTGTCTATTTCTGCTTTTTAAAAATTAATTAATTAAAAACTTGACAA
Source organism: Cebus imitator (assembly GCF_001604975.1). Classification (NCBI taxonomy): domain Eukaryota; kingdom Metazoa; phylum Chordata; class Mammalia; order Primates; family Cebidae; genus Cebus; species Cebus imitator. The sequence goes on along the minus strand of NW_016107358.1, from coordinate 614,781 downwards.
AATTCTATACATCTATTGTGTACAACATGAAGTATTGAAATATGTATATATTATGTTATGACAAAATTGAGGAAATTAGTATATGATTCCCTCACATACAAATTTTTGTGTGGTGAGAAAACTTAAAATTCACATCTTTAGTGATATTCAACAATAAAATACATTGTTATTAATGGTATTCACTAGGCTGTACTACTGTAGATTCTGAAACCTAGTCTTGCTGTCTAGCTGATATTTTCTATCTTTTAAACATCCCTTTCACATTCTCTCTTCCCCACAACCCAAGCTCCTGGTAACTACCATTCTCCTCTCTGCTTCTAAGAGTTCATCTTTTCTTAGATTACACATTAAGTGAAATTATGACAAATGTAAATATTTGTCTTTCTGTGCCTGTCTTATTTGATTGAACGTAATATCCTTCAAATTTATCTATTTTATCACAAATGAGAGGATTTCCTTCTTTCCTAAGGCTGAAGACATTTCCATTGTTTATATATACCATGTTTTCTTTATTCTTTCCTCCCATCATAGACACAGGTGGATTCCATATCATGTCCATTGGGAATAACGCTACAATGAATATATTAGTGCACTGAACATACTGATTTTATTTCTTTTAAATATATAAACAGTAGTGGGATTGCTGGATCATATGGTAGTTCTACTTTTAATTTTTTGAGGATCCTCCATAAGGTCTTTTGCTTATTTTAAAGCTGGGCTATTTTTCTGATATTGATTTGAGTTTCTTATATATTTTGGATACTAACTTCTGTGCAAAAACTATTTAGTTTGATGCAGTCTTGTCTATTTTTGCTTTTGTTGCTGGTGCTTTGGAATCGTATCTAAACAAAATTATTGCTCAAACCAATGTCATGAAGCTTTTCAGCTGTGTTTTTTTCCCAGTAGTTTTACAGTATCAGGTCTTAAGTCTTTAATCTACTTTGAGTTAATTTTTGCATATATTGTGGAACAAGGATCTCCTTTTTTTCTTCTGCATGTGAATATTCAGTTTTTTTGATACCACTTATTGAAAAGACTCTCCTTTCCCTGTTGCGTGTTCTTGGCATCTTTGTTGAAAATCAATTTAACTTAAATGGGATTTATTTCTGGAATTTCTATACCATTCCATTTGTCTATTTATCTGTTTTTATGCCAGTGGCATGCTCTTTTGATAATGATAATATTGTAGTATATTGTAGTAATGTAGTATATGTGATGCAATTTTTCCTCAAAATTGTTTTGGCTATTTGGGGCCTTCCGTAGTTCATACAAATTTTAGAATTGTTTTTTTCTATTTCTGTACAAAATGTTATTGGAATTTTAAGACAGACTGCATTGAAGCTATATATCACTTTTGGTAGCATGTACATTTTAACAATATTAATCCTTTCCAATTCATGAAAGCAGGCTATCTTTCCATTTGGTTGTGTCTTTCATCAATGTTTTATTGTTTTCAGTGTACAGGTCTCTTACCTTCTTTGATAAATGTATTCTTAAGAAGTTTTTGAGATATCTATTGTAAATGACATTCTTGATTTCATTTTTGGATAGACCATTGTTAGTATATACAGAAGCCAGTGATTTTTTTTATCTTAAATTTTTTTTTATCTTAAATTTTGTACCTTGGAATTTTAATGATCTAACGGTATTTCTAACTTACTTTGTGGAATCTTTAGTGTTTTCTATATACATGATCATGCCATCTGCAACAGGGAAAATTTAACTTCTTCCTTTCCTATATGGATGCCTTTTCTTTCTTTTTTTTCTGTTTGTTCTGGATACATTTTCTTTCTTTTTTGATTTTTCTGGCTAGGACTTTGAGTACAACATTGAAAGGTAATGGTGAGAGTGAGCATACTTATTTTGTTTCTGATTCTAGAAAATATGCTTTCAACTTTTTACCTTTGAATATAATGTTACCTATGGGCTTTATTGTGCCAAGGTACATTCATTCTATACTTAATATGTTGAGAGTTTTGATCATGAAAGGATATGCATTTTATCATGTTTTTTCTTCATCTATTGAAATTATCGTATAGTTTTGTTCTTTGTTCAATTAATTTGGTAGATCACATTTATTCATTCGTGTATGTGAACCATCCTTGTATCCCTAGGATAAATCACACTTGATCATGGTGAATGATCCTTTTAATTTGTTGTTGATCTTGGTTTGTTAGTATTTTGCTGAGGATTTTTGTGTCAACGTTTGTTATGTATACTGGCCTGTAGCTTTCTTTTCTTGTAAAGTCTTCATCTGGCTTTGGTATCAGAGTAATGCTGGCCTCATAAGTTTGGAGGTATTATTTCTTCTTAAATTTTTTGGAAGAGTGTGACAATGAGTTGTATTAGTTACTTAAATGTTTGGTTGAATTCAGCAGTGAAGCCATCGGATTTTTTGTGGGATTTTTTTTGATGGGAGACTTTTTATGACCAACCCAATGTATTTACTCATTACTGATCTGTGCAGATTTTCTATTTCCTCATGATTCAGTCTTGGTAGGTTGTTTGAATTTAGAAATTTATCAGTTTTTTCCAGGTTATCCAATTTGTTGATATACAGTTGCTTGTAGTGGTCTCATGATCAATTGTATTTCTGTGGTATCAATTATAATTTCTTCTATTACATTCTTTCTGGCTTTGTCTTCTCACTTTTTATCTTAGTCAAGCTAACGTTTCATGGATTTTTCTTATCTTTTCAAAAAAACAAGTCCTACTTACATTGCTCTTTTCTATTGCTTTTCTAGTCTCTATTTCATTTATTTCTGCTCTGATCTTTATTATTTATTTCCTGTCAGGAACTTTGGGCTTAGTTTGCATTTGATTTTCTAGTTTCTTTGAGACAGAGTTTCACTCTTGTTGCCCAGGCTGGAGTGCAATGGTATGATCTTGGCTCACCTCAACCTCTGCCTCCCTGGTTCAAGCAATTCTCTTGCCTCAGCCTCCCAATTAGCTGGGATTACAGGCATGCACCACCACATCTGGCTAATTTTGTATTTTTGGTAGAGACGGGGTTTCTCCATGATGATCAGGCTGGTCTCAAACTCCTGACCTCAGGTGATCTGCCCACCTCAGCCTCCCAAAGTGTTGGGATTACAGGGGTGAACCACCCACCATGCCTAGCCTTTTTTTTTTTAAATATAGACATTTATTGGTACAGACTTGCCCCTTAGAACTACTTTGCTGTATTCCATAAATTTTGGCACATCATCTGTTCATTTTCATTTGTTTCCAGATATTCTTTTTTTTTTTTTTTTTTTGACGGCGTTTCGCTCTTGTTACCCAGGCTGGAGTGCAATGGCGCGATCTCGGCTCACCGTAACCTCCGCCTCCTGGGTTCAGGCAATTCTCCTGCCTCAGCCTCCTGAGTAGCTGGGATTACAGGCACGCGCCACCATGCCCAGCTAATTTTTTGTATTTTTAGTAGAGACGGGGTTTCACCATGTTGACCAGGATGGTCTCGATCTCTTGACCTCGTGATCCACCCGCCTCGGCCTCCCAAAGTGCTGGGATTACAGGCTTGAGCCACCGCGCCTGGCCCGATATTCTTATATTTCCTTTTTAATTTCTACTTTGGTCTATTAGTTGTTTAGGAATCATATTGTTTAATTTTCATATATTTGTGAATTTTATGAAATTACTTATTATTGATTTCTATTTTCATACCATTGTGGTTGGAGAAGATACATGATATGACTTCATTCTTCTTAAATCTGTTAGTTGTTTGTGGCCTATCACATGACATATCCTGGAGAATGTTTGGTTTGCACCTGAGAAGTATGTGTATTCTGCTCCTGGATGAAATGTCCTGTATATGCTTGTTAGATTCATTTGGTCTAAAGTTTCATTTAAGTCTTATGCCTCCCTATTGCTTTTCTGTCTGTATGATCTGTTCATTGTTGAAAATGCAGTATTGAAATCACCTACTATTATTGTATTACAGCTGATCTCTCTCTTCAGATCTATTAATATTTGCTTTATAATTTTAGCTGCTCTGATATTTGGTACAAACATATTTAAAATTATTATATCCTTTTGATGAATTGTCCCCTTTATCATTACATAACGACCTTCATCTCATTTTACATTTTGTTTATATATAGTTTCTATATGCATATATATGTATTTTTGTTTATATATATAAATATATATGTATATATATATATTTTTTTGTTGTTGTTGTTGTTGTTATATATAGTGGATAAATAAACAAAATGTTATGGCAATCCAAAGGAGAAAAAAAAGCTATGACTGAAAGTAGAAAAAGAATCCAGAAGACTAAACAGTTCTGGTGGCATTTGATCCATAGCTTCAGGAATCAGTTGTTAAAATGGCTGGTTGTAGAATAAAGGATTCTAGGCAGACATGTCAGCAATCTCTGAAGTGAAGAAAGTGAAGGATATGTTCATGAATTACTAGTCTAATGTGGCTAGTACACAAAACTGTATAGTGAAAAATGAACCTGTAAAAGAAAAACAAGCCTAAATAAATATCAAACTAAGTAATTTAGGCTTTATTCAGAAACTTTATTAAAGCAATGGGTTAGTAAAAAGTTTAGTCATTCTCCTTAGTTAATACCATTATGTCCTGCAGTGTATGCACTGGAACAGAGTCAATTTTAGAGTCAATACACCCAAAGTCTTTTGGGACAAGTAAATGCCAAGACCAGAGGTCATTGTATTATAGCATCCCTGGAGTCATAAAATTGAAATTGGAGATACAATGAAAGACTTTGACTTAAAAAGAAAACCATCATAATTAAAGCACGTATTAAAGAGAGTAACTGATGGAACATTTGCCAGCTTTGAGTTAATTAAATTCAGCCTTAATTTTTAAAAGTGCTGCTTGCAGCAAAATGAAACCATCCTTTTCTAATACAGTGAGACAGTAATGTGATCCCATTATGATTCATTTCAAGTTTGAGCTTTTCTCCACTTTATTCAGTTGGTTAAGAATAAAGTGATAGTTGCAACTAACATCACTATCAGGAAGACTACCACCTGGCTCAATGTAGTCAAATGAAAGACATTGTTCCCATTTTCACCTGCCCTCTATGTCTCAGCTTTAGTATTAAAAAGATTTGCGGTTAATTAATCCTGGTATCAGGAAATTAAACAATAAATTATGAAAATCCAACAAACAGTTTTTATTCCAAGATTTTACTTCATGCTTGTGTATCTATTTGAATGTGTGGACATGCTTAGAAATGCCTACTTTTAGTGAAATGGGCAGGTATAAGATGTATTAATTGGATTCTTCCTGCCATTGACTGTGTAACTAACCTGTCACTTCTCCAAGTAGTGACTCATGTTGACAGGGTGCATCATATCTTATAGCTTTCTCTTCTTTCTCTCTTTTTTCTTTCCAGTGCATTTGTAACTGAAGCACACTTGCCTTTTGCAACTAAGCTCTACTGAATTCCAAAGCCATAGAAATATCCATCTTAACCTGGAAAGTCAGTTTCTTTGCTAGCCCAGAAAGTTTTTTAACATGAACAAGATCCTCTCAAGCACTCTTTGCATTGGACTCGTAACTTTGTTATCTGTGTTGATCTTTTTACAATCTGTGCATGGACAGCCATATCTTACCCAAGGTACGTGCACATCAATTTAAAATCTTACAGGTGGGTAATTTTTATATTTCTATTTGAATAACTTTGATTTTTCTACCATTTTTGAAATAATGTTTTAAGAAATAAGTATTAGTTAATAGCTGAATTTCTCTTAAGTAGTTGCTGGTCAGAATTAAATATCATCTTCAATACTGTTCCTCTCAAGTAGATTAAATTTACCCAAACTTTTACACAAATTAATTTTACCCAATATTGCACTAAATTAACTTCTACTATACTTTTTTTTAATATATATATTGGGGCATTTGTTTCTCATTTGTAGTCCATGACCAAAGATTGGGAATGTATAAATAGTAATACATTCTTCGTATTTCAAAAGTCTATCTTGGGGAAAGGAAAAGAAGATTTTCGTAAGTTCTGTATGAAAAGAGAATACAACAAAGAAAAACAAATCACGATAGAAACTTGCATTTGCAGAGATTTGAGGAAAATAAAGCATTGGGGGAAATTGTAGCAGTTTCAGGAGGGTGATGCTAACACCTACATTACGCATCATTTATCAGGTTTCCAACATACTTAGGATACTTATGTTAAATGAAATAATTCCATCTATGACATCTACAAAATATACACCATGATAAATTAGCGACAATAAGTTTCTGCTTTTATAATATTGTAATTTATGTAATTGTTCTTTAAATTTTTTGGTGTATCTATAGAAAAACTAGCTCTTAAACTGAGACTCAGTAGAGCTAGATTTAGTGATAATTTATTAGGCAAATAACTTAGCCTTTAATACATCTCTTTATGTTTCCAAAATAGCGACCTAAAATAATGCTCTCTAATATCTTTTCCAGCTTAAAATTATTGCTGTTTCTCTCATCTAACTGGCTTCCTTGTCAGGAAGAGGGAGATAACCTTTGACTCTCAGCTTACTTAGGGAGAACCAAGACAGAATGTAATAAATTTTGTTTACATGACACTAGATTAAGAAAAGGGGTCAAGTTTCCCATTTCTGATTCGAATTCATTTTTACTAGACCTCGTCACTTCAGTCAATAAAAATTAGAGTAGTTCTGTTGGCAGGGGAAATAAAATTGCATAATTTCTAATTATTTATTTATGAGGATTTTTTCCCATTGAAAAACAAGTAGTCTTAGAAACCTAAATACAAGCCTGGGAATCAAGAATTCTGGATTTTATCCATAACACTCACATTTTGTCTTTGGCCAGCCACAGTCGTTGCATTTGGCAGGTCTCCATTGCTCTTTCTATGAAATAATGAGATTTCCAATGTTTCTAACATAATGTAAATATGAGAGGAAAAATGTAATTATTTTCAAAGACTTTGCAAAATTAAGATTAGGTAAGTGTAACTTCTAATTTCATGTGTATATGAAATAGAGAAAAATCTGCCTCTAAAGCATTTGCTAGATTACACTTAAATAACACCTCTGACCTCAGAATACCACACAGTGATATGCATATATCACTGACAGCATAGTGGAACTATTTCTCTCAGAGACCTCTTTGATGTCAGTTTTATTATATGTAAATAAGGAAGATTAAATTATTAGGAAGTTCATTTTCTATCTAAATAGTCCAAAATTACAGTGAGGTCTTCTCTATGTATATACTTTTAAAATCACCTATGTTACTTCTTTTAGTCTTTTAATATAATTTAAAAATACACATTTATCTGCTGACGCAGACTACAAAATTGGGGTTATCAGCTTTTTTCTATGTGTCAGAACTATCCAAGACAAATGGTACAATCCTCCTAGCTTACATCTGGTAAGGACCATATAAAAGTGTGCCTCAGGGACTAGGCCTGAAATTGGGCAAACTGCCTAACACAAAGGAGGAAGAAAGAATATCATGACAAAGAAGATTATGAAAATTTATTTTGCAGAATATTATCGTTTTGGGAGTTTCCAGATGTCTTTCTGGTAAAATTTCTAGTCTCTATGTAGTAAAAACCTTCCCATGTAAATGGAAAGTAAAGAGACAACTGAACATTTTAAGATTGAGTATCTCAAATAGTAATGAATCAATATTTTCTGTGTAATATTTGCAAAAACACTCTCTCATGTTGAAGAAGCTTTGCCATCTTTTGTGCCAAATGTGCATCTACACTCAGATATTTTGTATTCAAATATTTCCTTTATTAATATTAACTCTGTTCAAAGATAGAAACATTAAGGGTATATATATATATATATATATACACACAATATATATATTCTTTTAAAGCTATATCTGTTTAAAAACTAAGCATGAAAACAAGAAATGACTCATTTTCTATTTTTTTTTTAGCCAATATCTCACTTAACTTTAGAAATCAACTTTCTAAAATTTCTTGAGAAAACTTTTTTTTTCAGAGACTCCCGTAAAAGTGGTTTTTTCTTAAGAGATAATGATAAGGAATTTCTGAAGACAAGTAGTTATGGAGGTATAATTACTGGCAGCAAAACTAATATAGAAAGGCAAAATCTATCAGTTTTGTTTTCTGAAAAATGTTTCACTTTATGCAATGGAATGGACTACGAATTAAGGGAAAAAAACCTTTAGATTCATTCTCTTCTAGTTAGATTACTCTCAGTCATATACATTTTCTAAGTTGAAGGTAATGATTGTTTCTCTTATAATTGTCTTTCTGAAACAAGTAGTTATTATTATGTCTCTAAAATATCCCTTCTTTTTTTCATAGTCAATCCTTTGATCTCTTCTTAAAAACATAGACTATACTCATTCCCATTAGATATAACCCCAAATCTCTTCTACTGAGAGCACGCAACACAAAGAATTGGCTTTTCAGGATATATTTACTAGGCTTCATCAGATATAATGTGGCTACTCTTCTTTCTTTTTTTGAGACGGAGTCTCACTCCGTCCCCCAGGCTGGAGTGTAGTGGCTCCATCACAGTTCTCTGCAACCTCCATCTCCTGGGTTCCAGCTATTCTCCTGCCTCAGCCTCCCAGGTAGTTGCCACTACAGGCATGCACCACCATGCCCAGTGTAAAATTTGGTACATCAGCTAGAATGATTTGAAATACAATTTTTTTTTTCTTGTATTTTTAGTAGAGATGGGGTTTCACCATGTTAGCCAGGCTGGTTTTGAACTCCTGACCTCCTGATCTGCCCACTCTTGGCTTCCCAAAGTGCTGGGATTACAGGCATAAGCCACCATGCCCACACACACCCCGCACCTTTTTTTTGAGACCGGAGTTTTGCTTTTGCTGCGCAGACTGGAGTGCAATGGCATGTGACCTAAGCTCATTGCAACCTTCGCCTCCCAGGTTCAAGGGATTCTCCTGCCTCAGCCTCCTGAGTAGCTGGGATTACAGTCTCCTGTCTTTTATTTTTAGTAGAGATGAGGTTTCACCATGTTGGCCAGGCTGGTCTCAAAGTCCTCACCCCACGTGATCTACCTGCCTCGGCCTCCCAAAGTGTTGGGATTACAGGCATGAGCCACCACGCCCAGCCAAGCTACTCTTCATTCACAGATCTATTCACTGAAAATATGGGTTATTCACCCCATACAAATCCAATAATTAGCAGAGGAACAGGGAAAGGATAATCACAATCAACAGCGACCTGATCATACTGTCTGCCAAGTTACTATTTTTCAAAGTTTCTTCTAGGAGCTCTAGGCACACACATAGTTTTAATCCTCAGATGTTGCAGATGCCACTTTTACCACTCTTAATTTTTCCAACCTATGATATCAGTTTCCTTGTCTGCCATTAATGAGTTGCTGATACTGTCATGTTTTCGGTACTTTTTAGAGCAGCGCCCTCACTTTACGTTATCAAACTATATACTGGGAGATGCTAAGCAAGCTAACAAATAACCTTTAAATCTCAGTGATGCAACTTTCTGTAACTTCGATCTTGGGTTTATATGAAGTCTTATGTATGTTGATCATTTTCTTTCACTGCATGCCTACACTGTGTGGAACACATGGTCTCCAGCGTACCTACAGTAGCGTGGGAGACAGATGAAGCAGGTAAATATGCTTTTAACTGCCAGAGCTATGCATATGGTCCCAATTTAAGTTAATGAGGATGTGGGATCCTTAGGAAATATAGAGAAGTCTTAGGAATTAGTTGAAGAGTTGTATTCATACCACATATTTTGGGTTTGTTATGCCATGTATAATGAAGATAAAATGTATGAATTTGAAGTTAGAGAATATGAATTTATATCTCCAATCAGCCCAAATTAGAGTATATGTTTGACAGTTATCAGCATATACGTATTGTTTGGTATTGGGATGAGACTGAGGGGGGAGAACCCCTCCCCATCTCCCTCCTCGCAGGCCACCACCCCCTCCCTTCGGATGAGAAGGAGGGTAAAGAAAGATAAAATACCAAAGAACTGGAATCCGTGGTCATGCGACTTGCTGACGCCACTGACCAGGCCATAATGAGGACCAAGGACTGGGAAGATAACTCCCTCTTCGGTTTCCAGCATCTATGCTATTTATAAACCTTGAAGTGTTGCAGAGAATGAGCCCAGCACAGGTCACATCCTCCACATTTACATGACCGTCTGAGACTCCCGTCTGAAAATACCTTTACTGCATTTGTCTTGTCTCTGTAAGCCCTCTCTCCTGCCTATTCCTGCACATGCTGCATATGAATTAGCAAATCAATGAAAGCCAAAGACTGTGAGGTCAGCTGCCCAGCCAGTGGGCAATAACACAGTTTTACCTCTGCTCATCCTTTAGAGTTGTAAGTCCTTAAAAAGGGAAAGAAGCTGCTTCTCAGAGAGCTCACTCATGAAGGCATCAGCCTGCTGAAGCTCCCAACCGAAAACAAAGCCACTTCCTTTCTCAGTTCAGTGTTGGAGAGGTTTTGTCAGCTGCCAGTCCTTCTACAAGACCATCTAGGGAGTGACTCCAAATATAAAGAAAAGATATCTAAAGACTGAGGCCACGTCATTCCAAGGGTGGAAACTGAGCAGATGAGACAGTGTCAACCAAAGAGGCTAAGAAGCGGTAGGAACCAAGGAAGGAGGCAACAAAGCAACACTCAGAAGTCAAGCCAAGAAAAAAAAAAACTGTTTCCAGGAAAAAGGAGTTCAACTCTATCCAAAGTTATTGTTGCCAAAACACCAGGGATTCCATCTAGGTTCTGCAGCTTACTGCGCAGAAAGCTGATCACTGAGATAAGTATTGCCAAGGGAGAAGGCTTCAATCTGGGGCTGTAGCTGAGGAGATGTGAGCTCAGTCTCAAATCCATCACTCTAAGCCACTAAAACTAGGGTTTAGGGTTTATATATCAGGGATAAAATGTAACTATGTGTTAAGAAAGGCAAAGAAGCAAGCATGATGAACAGAGGGGTCCAATATCTCATTGTCTCCATGTGGTGATTTCGTAAGTTTCAGTTCTTTGATACTTTTTTTTGAGAGGCCTAAAGGTCATTTCCTGAGGAAGAAACTCAGCTAAAACCAGAAACTCAGCTAAAAAACAAATATAAGCTTTAAGCTTTAACAGCAGAAGGATCCATTTCTAATTATACAAAAACAACTGTCTATGGGATTATTGGGCCAGTTTCACTGTGATAGATCCGGTAAAATGAGGACTGAGAACTCCAGTTGAATCTAGCGGTGGAAGAGTCATTAATGGCCTTGCCAAGGATTCTTTGGTGAACTTTCTGTTAAAGAAAACATGACTGTAGAACTGGAGCCACTGACAGCCACTTCAAGAAATTTCTCTTTAAGAATTTTGTGCTAAGGAATAGAGAAAATTTGGTACTTCAGCTAGAATGATTTGAAAGTATCAAGAAAAAAAACCTTTTTTGTTTATTTTTAAGCAAGTAGATATTACAACATGTCTGTAGGCTGGGTACAGTGGCTCACACCTGCAATCCCACTACTTTGTGAGGCCAAGGCAGGAGAATTGTGCCCAAGTGTTTGAGACCAGCCTGGCCCATATAGGGAGGCTGTGTCTCTACAAAAAATTTAAAAAATTAGCCTGGTATGGTGACCCACGCTGGTAGTCCCAGGTGCTCATGAGATTGAGACCGGAGGGTCCCTTGAACGCAGGAGTTCAAGGTTGCAGTGAGCTACGGTTGTGCCACTGCACTCCAGCCTGGGTGACAAAGCTGAACGTAACCCATATTTTGCATGAAGTGTAGTGCTGTCGCCATAACTAGAGACTAACCAGTATTAGTAACAATATATGAAGATGGAATAGACCCAGAAATTCAGCTTAAGACAGTAAAAACTTACGCTTACTGTGAAATGTTGTACCCTTCTCTAATCTGTTAATATATTGTTGCTAGACATCTGCTACAAATGTAATTGTCCAACTCCTAGTACCACGTTAAAAATAGAGAATACAGCAGTTAACAAGACAGCCATTAAGTGATACCAGAAAGCTGGTTGGGATTCTACTTGACGTAAATGATAAATGGTGCACACTATAAGCATTGGGGAGTTGGCTCTTCTGGCACTATGACTCATGACAGTTCCCTTTGGCCACATCCAAAAAGTTCTCCAAGCTATATTCCATTGTATATTTAATTGAGCTTTTCATGTAGTATAAGTCTTCGTTACCTGTAAGTTTATATTCTTCTGCCAGACACAGATATTCAAAGACATCTGAAAGGACAGAGAGGTCAGTGACGATAACTTTCCTGAGCATGCTATAAAAAGAAGATTGACCAGGCATGGTGGCATTCACCTGTAGTCTCAGCTACTCAGGAGGCTGAAGTTAGAGAATCACTTGAGGCTATTGTGCTCTATGATCATGCCTATGAATAGCCACTTTACTCCAGGCTGAGGAATATAGTGAGAAGCCTTATCTCAAAAAAAAAAAAAAAAAAGAAGAAGAGGGTTAGATTAGTGAGTGAAGCTCCTCAGTTCAATGTCTGAAAATAGACTTCTGCTTTTACAGGGCTTGAATGTGCCTTCTAAGGAAAACTGTCGCTCCTGAAAAAATGAAAAATAGGCTCTGACTGACATCATAACACTCTGTTTATATGTGATGATAGGCATAGGGGCTACAGTGTATTTGGAGAGGAAAACCTGGGCAAACAGATGGAATTTTATCAATCACTTTAATGAGGGATTATGTGTTCTTCAACTCTTTTTCACTGTAAATACCACTGGCCAAAAATGAATCAAAAATTATTCTCCCAAGGGACTTAGTTTGTGTTTTATTTTGTTTGTTTTTTTTTCTGAGATGGAGTCTGGCTCTGTTGCCCAGGCTAGAGTGCAGTGGTGTCATCTCGGCTTATGCAACCTCTGCCTCCTTGGTTCATGTGATTTCCCTGTCTCAGCCTGCTGAGTAGCTGGGACTGCAGGTGCCTGCCACCATGCCCAGCTACATTTTGTATTTTTAGTAGAGACAGGGTTTTACTGTGTTAGCCAGGACGGTCTCAATCTCCTGACCTTGTGATTTGCCCACTTCAGCAGGACTTAGTTTGTTTTTTGTTTTTTGTTTTTTGGGACAGAGTCTCGCTGTATTGCCAGGCGCCAGGCTGGAGTGTAGTGGCACCATCTCAGCACACTGCAACCTCCGTCTCCCGGGTTCAAGCAATTCTCCTGCATCAGCCTCCCAAATAGCTGGGGCTGCAGGCGTGTGTGACCATGCCCAGCTAATTTTTGTATTTTAGTAGAGACAGGGTTTCACTATGTTGGCCAAGAAGGTCTTGACTTCTTGACCTCGTGATGCACCCGCCTCAGCCTCCCAAATTGCTGGGATTACAGGCGTGAGCCAGCGCACCCAGCCAGCAGGACTTAGTTTTATAAGCTAGTTAAATGAAAGGAAATCAGAGAAATTGGTAATTAGCTAAATGAAACTACTATGAGGCAAATGATTGGTAACAACCTACAGAAGATTTAAAATGATTCATTTATACATTTAGAGATAGAAATACTCATATATTTAGTTTAATTTCTCTGAAGAATCATTTTATGATCAGGATGGGAAGACTAAATGTGATAACAAATGAATTTAATTAAATAACATTTTGTGGTTTGCAAAGTGATCTTTAAACTGCCTTTCTTCCTCTTCACTCAATAAATAGACTCCCATTAGCACTGCTTTTTACTTATGTGACTTTCCTTTTGGTATTTCAGTTACCTCAAGTGTAAAATAGCGAGATGAATCTCATAGAGCAGTCTGTTGAATTCTCTAGTCTATTGAATTCTCTAGACTGTATTATATGTATTATAATGTGTAAGAGCGCCGTCCAATAAAATTTCCTGTGATGGGAACATTCTCTAATTTGTACTGCCCATTATGGTAGTCACTGGCTACAAGTGCTATTAACCACTTAAAATGTGACTAGTATGATGGAGATGCTGAATTTTTAATTTATTTAATTGTAATTAACTTAAAGATCCACATGAGGCTAGTGGGCACCATATTGGCTATCCCTTTTATTTTATTTATTTATTTTTCGTGGGGTCTTTTTCGAGATGGAGTCTTGTTCTGTTGCCCAGGCTGGAATGCAATGAGGCGATCTTAGCTCACTATAACCTCCGCCTCCTGGGTTCAAGCGATTCTCCTGCCTCAGCCTCCCAAGTAGTTGGGATTACAGGGACCCACAATCCTGCCGGGCTAATTTTTGTATTTTTGTAGAGAAAGGGCTTCACCATGCTAGCCAGGCTGGTCTTGAACTCCTGACCTCAGGTGATTTGCCCACCTTGGCCTCAAAAAGTGCTGAGATTACCGGTGTGAGCCACCATTCCCAGCCAGCTATTCCTTTGAAAAACTTAACTCTCATTCAGGCACACATAAACTACTGATTCAAGTGCAAGTTTTATCAAATATTCTTCTAATAAAGAATGTATTTTGTTTTCTTTTTTAGCCTACTTTTGGAAATACTGTGTTTAAAGCTTTTTCTCAGGATGCAAAAAAAAAAAAGATAAGAATATCAGGAAAAGTATATTCTTTTTATATATATTCTACATATATATTCTATATATATGCTCACTCTACTGTTTAAAATTGTAGCTGTTTTAAGCATAAAGAAACTGGCATTTATTCTGCATATGATTTTTTCACCTTGTTCTTGTAAGTGAGTCAGTTGTAATAAGCTTATGGTTTATGCTGTGAATAATCACTATTCAGCTGTACTTTTGAATGGGATATGACTATCAAAATGGTTTTGTAGAGCTAGAGTTGAAAATGCTGTATCTATTGTATGTTTTCCATAAATTCGTTGTGTATGTATAGTTTTGTCCTGTTGTGACTATGCTGTTGAACTATGAATTAAAGCATTTTGAAAAGCATCTTGGAAAGTTAAAATAAATTATATAGTCTCGAGTTACATAGAAAATATGTATTATTGTTCTAATTTTAATGATTGCATTGGCCACCTCTCTTTTTATTAATTTGAACCATGGTCATTGAGACTACCCCAACAAATGAATACATTACTAAAGCAGAAACAGATTTATTAAACTCTGGGGAAAAAGCACTATACGTCTCAAAGATGAAATGTTAAGAAAACTTTCTTAAAATAATGATTTGCCTTCGGTTTTCTCAGTTTCTCACATCTGCCTCCTCCACAACATGAGAAACTATTTGAGACTCTTAGCATGCTTGTAAGAGTTTAGGCACAGTATGGTGAAAAAACAACAACAAAAAACCCCAAAACTCATTGCTTTCGCTTGATTAGTTTTTCTTTT
>NW_016107358.1:585418-599427 GCF_001604975.1 Cebus imitator | reverse complement strand
CAAGCAATTCTCCTGCCTCAGCCTCCCGAGTAGCTGGGACCACAGGCCTGCACTACCACGCCAGCTAATTTTTGTATTTTTAGTAGGGACGGGGTTTCACCATGTTGGCCAGGATGATCTCGATCTCTTGACCTCGTGATCCACCCACCCCGGCCTCCCAAAGTGCTGGGATTACAGGCTTGAGCCACTGTGCCTGGCCTGATTAGTTTTTCTTTCACATCTATACAACATACTCCCCTTGCTTACATCTAAACAAACGTATTTAGTCAATTCAATGTTGGAAGTTCAACCTCAATTTTGTTTACAATCTGTGCTAGCACAGATATACTGTCAAAGTAACCTTACAATGAAAGAATATTAATGGCCAGCTTACCCTGTGATAGTTGACCAGATCAATCTATATACCACCCTTTACAATATGGGGATGAGAAGATAAAGTTTAATCTACATAATATTGAGTGGTGCTTCAGATAAACCTATCTTATAAGATAAAATGAACAATATTGCAATATCTATTAAAGAAAATTAAAGCCCAGGCCCAGCAGCTCACACCTGTAATACTACCACTTTGGAAGGCTGAGGTGGGGGGTGATTGAGGGTTGAGCCCAGGAGTTTGAGACCAGCCTGGGCAACATGGTGCAAACCCATCTCATGGTGCAAACCAAAAAAAAAAAAAAGATTAGCCAGGAGCAGTGGTGTGTGTTTGGAGTTCCAGCTACCTGGGAGGCTGAGGTGGGAAGATCGCTTGAGCCAAGGAAATCAGGGCCTCAGTGAGCTGTGATTGCACTACCGCACTCCAGCCTGGAGCAAGGCACTGTCTCAAACAAACAACAAAAAAAACACCCAAATCCCCCAAAACGGAAACAAAACAAAACAAGCAAAGTATTAAGAAAAATTTTAGGCCTGATGTGATGGCTCACACCTGTAATCCCAGCACTGTGGGAGGCCAAGGTAGGAGGATCACAAGGTCAGGAGTTTGAGACCAGCCTGACCAGCTGGTGAAACCCAATCTCTACTAAAAATACAAAAATTAGCCGGGGATGGTGGTGGCACACCTGTAATCCCAGCTACTCTGGAGGCTGAGGCAGGAGAATCGTTTGAGCCCGGGAGGCGGATGTTGTGGTGAGCGGAGACAGCACCACTGCACTCCAGCCTAGGCGACAGAGCGAGACTCCATCTCAAAAAAAAAAAAAAAAAAAATTAAGCCTACATAAAACAGACCAAGTTGAGCAATATTGCTGTAACGCTAAGCTTGCTAAGGAGTAACTCAAATGTATGTAAGTAAATATTAGTTGTATGATAATGCCCGAAGATGTTTCTGTGTATTTACAACACTTATGAACACAGACGTGTTATAATAAAGATTAAAACTCCTGCTTTCATCATCTCATGTTTATTAACTTCGGAAAAGTTATTCAAGCATCTGAGCCTTTAAGCATAAGGGATAATATCATTCAGAAAGCTTTGTACACTTTTTCCTCTTAGCAGATTCCATTGTTACTTTTTCATAATTTGGTTTAAGAAATTAATTCCCTAAAGCTATGCACAAATTAAAAGTATAACTTGACAGACATGTTGTAGTGTTAGTAAATTTTAAGACAACACAGCCAGGAGCTAACATTCTCTTATGAAATTTGATTATGTAATTGACACTAGAGCCCAGAAATTCGTATACATATATTCATTTGCCCTATAAAGCTTCACACAGAAACAAAGAGAAAAAAAAAAAGTAACGCATTATTTTGAAACTAAACAAAAAAATCCCTTTAAGTTTAAATATGGTTGGGTTAGTAATACCTAATGCATTGGATAAACGAATGAGATGACTTGTCATATTCTTAACAGAAATTTTGTCTTAATTTACTGCTATATTAAAAGAATAGCCCTATTATTTAGTATATTGCTGACTTATTTTCTACTCTGAATGAAGTAATGGTGAAAATTACTATATGAAATAAAAATAGAGTTATAAGTGGAGAAAACATTTTCTTTCCTTAATGGAAATTGTGTACATATTAGGAGAAAACACATTACACATTAATCTATAGCATAAATCAATATTGTATATTGTGACTTCTTATTTTAACTAAGTTGAATGCCATCGTGTAATTTTGAATTAAACAATAAACAATGCAGGAAATCAATTTGTTTAATCCAACTTCAAATATTTACCATGAGAAAGTTTTAGGCTAAAGTAGGTTTTAATACCTTTTGTCAAAGCATGAAGCAGAACTGAGTTGGATTAGAAGCTTACAAATATCCAAACATGAATACAAGGAAAGAAAGAGCTTCTAAGCAACAAGAAACATTTTTAGTTTATCACAAGGTTGGGGAAAGGCAGACAAAAGATATCACAACTTCTTAATTAATTATTTCAAACCATGAGTCTTCCAGGATACTTCCGTATGTATTATTGCTAGCTTTCTAACACAAGGTTATGAAAAAGAGAATTGGTTAGCTTTCCCAAAATTCACTTCTCTTTGCTACAGCCCTCTACTACAATTTTTAAAAATCCATTTATTTACTATTTTTTCCTAAATTAATTTTGAAGACTTTCAGCTGGAAAAACGTCCAGAAAAACTAAGAAGTTACATACAAAACCAATATATATTCTAAGTACACATGTTCATTTCTTTCACGTCTTTTCGGCCCTTTTAAACTTTGCCTTTAAAAAGCACATTGGATAACTGAAAAATTAGTCCTTTATAAAGGTCAATTTCTTAGTTTAACTTTTTTCTAATGTATTTTCATTATGTTTCTTTGAGTTTATTTTATTCTTTGGATCATACAAGTCCATTAATATTTAGTTAAAATTAGCAATTTTCCATTTTTCTCTTCTTGATATGAAGACACCTTCTCACAACACTCTCTTTTTATGCTAAAATAAGCCTTTGCTCTACTAGCCAAATTCTTTTTCCTCCCACGTATCAGACAGTGATTTTTAGAGTTTACAGAGGAAGTGTTTTTCAGATGCTTTATAAACTTCTGCTAAGTAACTTATGATGAATCTCTGTTCCACAGAATGTTTTTTGTGTGTTTTGAAAGTATACTCAATGCACAATGGCCTATGTGTCCAAGCCACAGTAATATTATAGTTATTGCTGAGAATTAAGCTTTCTAGAATACCAAAATTTATGTTGTAATAGTCATTCAAAAATAATCTGAATCATTTTAAAGAAATCATTCTCAAAATCATTATGAACTTCAACTGGCATATTAAGGGTAGTAAGACAATTGAAACCAAATAAGCCAATATATGAAACCGAGTAAACAGTTTCTTAGATGATTCCACGGTATCAAAAAGATCACCTTATACTATGCTGAAATGTACTGAGCTAAAATGATGTGTAGTTAACTGGCCCTAACCTGTTCTGGTGGTTTACTACTTGGTAATTTTTTGACTTCCCTCCTACTTTCATCTTTACTTCTGCGTGTACTTATTCCCCTCCTAATGAGCCACTGCTGCTCTTAACGATCAGTTAAAATTTAGAAAAATGGAAAATTTTTAGGGGACAAGGGATATCCAACTTTAACAAATGAGTAATGTCCTTCGCTTTCTTAATTCTAAGACAATATGCTCACTGGGGTTGTGTTTTATTTTGCTGAACATGATTGAAACTTGAATAGGATAAGAGAAGCCTAACTTCATAATTATTACCAGTCTCTTGGAAAAAGGGAATATAGAGAAGTAAAAGTACATAAGAGAAAATACACAGCATTGCCTTTCCTTATTCCCTAATAATGATGAACAAACTAATCATATCTAAATTTTACAGAAGAAAATCTGTCTTTTGTTATTTTTTGACTACAAACGTGACTGGGTAAATGCACATAAAAGGCACTTCACTGTATTGTGTTTTTTAATTATTATTTTGATAAGTAAGGTTTGAGGAGAAGTTAACCATTCCTGAATAAAGTATATAATTTTAAAATATACGTGCCTCAAAATGATTTACGCAATTTAATTGAAGCTGTAACAATGCTGTAATGTGATGGGCTGAAGTTCAAGCTTTACAAAAGATTTGCAGAAGGTCAGTTCCCTAAAAGTTTACTCATTAAGAAGCGTGAAGAAGTTTACCGAAGCATCTTCCATATTTCTGTGGCATTTCACCCAAGGAAGTCGCATCTGCAAAAGTGAAAGTTGAGATGGTTAAAGCTAATGAGTACTCTGTAGATCAGGTGGAAGTCCACCAACTTCACTTGAGAAGAATTAAATCTTTAATTACTTGCTGTTTCATTATAGTTTTTATTTACATGGCAAATTTTTATTTTGAAGACAACAATTCAAAATGACAATTTCAGTTCAAAATGCATTAAAAATAATATTTTAAACATATAACCTAAGTGCTTATGCTCAAGTTTTAATACAAATTATAAAAAGGCTTTTTCACAACTCCTTTCTTCAAGTACCAACTATATTCTATTTTGCTTGAGTTTTTAATCTTTGTTCAAAGGATATCACCATGACAAACAAAAGGATAAATAAAACCTGAATAGTACTTTCTGAGTATTATAACACATTGAAAATTGTACATTTTGCACATTCTACCAAAAATCCAAACATATACTGCCATTTTAACAAGATTTCTGTTGTATTTGAGAGTTATGTTAACTTATTTGAATGATGGTGTGTCAATATATGTCAATATTAATCTAAAATAATAATTTTCAGTATAATTGAGCAACATGTGTTTCACATTATTGGAAGAAAAGTCTTAATGGATGTGCCAGCAAGTGGTAGCAGAAATTAATTGTCAAATTTCTTTTCCTTTTTCTTTTTTTTTTTCAGGTGTAGTTTGCCCAGGCTGGAGTGCAATGGCATAACTGCAGCTCACTGAAATATCCGCCTCCTGGGTTCAAGTGATTCTCCTGTCTCAGTCTCCTGAGTAGCTGGGATTACAGGCATGCGCTACCACGTCAGGCTGATTTTTTTGTATTGTTTGTAGAGATGGGGTTTCACCATGTTCTCCAGGCTGGTCTCGAATCCTTGACCGCAGGTGATCAGCGGCCTCGGCCTCTCAAAGTGCCGGGATTGCAGGTGTGAGCCACGGTGCCTGGCCAATGGTCACATTTCTAATTTTATCAGGCTGACATTCTGATTTCAATGGCACAGAACTAGAATGTGCTAATTTCATCTAGAAAAGCTAGGAAAACTTAGACAAAATACTTCTTTGAATTTGAGTTGCTTAGAGCTAAAGCTTACTAAAAACTCAAAGCTTTGGCACGATATATTAATGATTTGAGAAAGCCATTGCATAAGTAGCAAATTATCGTCCTTTTCATAATATGTATCAGAGAAGAAATTAGTGTTTGGCCTAGGAACTAGTGACAGAAATCAAAATGTTTTACCCAAAATATACTTCTTTGACATATTCTGAAGTGGCTCCACAAAGCTGTCTTTTGTGGGTGGATATTTGTGTCTGTGAAGAATTTGCATGAATGCAGCCAGCCCTCCTCTTGTCTAGATCTAGGGAAGACTGAGAGTCTAGCGCTTTTAGAGGTCTGAAAAGAAACATTTGCCATCTATTCTCTCTGAAGACTACATAACAAGACTACCTTTGCTAGCCAAGCCTCTTTCTTTTCTCCCATAATCTCTCATTTAAAAAATGAAAAAAGTTTTAGTCCACTGAAAAACAATTTCCAAAAACAGGATCCCTTCTTTTCTTAATAATTGCTCTCCCAGGTTGGGCACCATGGCTCATGCCTGTAAATCCCAGCACTTTGGGAGGCCAATGTTGGTGGATCACCTGAGGTCAGGAGTTCGAGACCAGCCTGACCAACATAGTGAAACTCTGTCTTTAATAAATGCAAAAAATTAGCCAAGTGTGATGACGCATGCCTGTAATTCTAGCTACTGGAGGGGCTGAGGCAGGAGAAACTCTTGAAACTGGGAGGTAGAGGTTGCAGTGAGCTGAGATTGCACCATTCTTGAGCCTGGGCAACAAGAGTGAAACTCCGTCTCCAGAAAAAAAAAAGATTGTTCTCCTATTTACTTTTACTTCTCCTCCTTCCTCTTTGTCATTTTTGGTACCACAGGAAAAGATCTAGAGAAGACTTCTAACAACTCACACTCAAGGAACTCAGAAGAAGGTTACTCTGAGTACTCTCACTCCTAGGCAAGCGTAATAGTGTTAGAGGGCCAACTACAGTTGTTTCCAATAAATGGTTGTTACTGCAGGGAGCTCATTTATTTGCACATTAGATAAGAAATGGTGCCGTTTAAACATCTAGAAAACTGTCTTTGCAGTATAGTGCCCTGTGAAAATCTTGTGTGGCCAGGACTCCATGGAGTTTTCCTGTTTTGGGAAGACCTGGGATTCAGTGAAATCCTTAATTGTTTGTTTTATTTTACTTTAAGTTCTGGGATACACGTGCAGAATGTGTAAGCTTGTTACATAGGTATGCATGTGCCATGGTTGGTTGCTGCACCCATCAACCTGTCATCTAGGTTTTACGCCCGGAATGCATTAGGTATTTCTCCTAATGCTCTCCCTCCCCTTTCCCTCTATGCTGCCACAGGCCCAGGTGCGCGATAGTCCCCTCCCTATGTCCATGTGTTCTCATTGTTCAACTCTCAGAAACCCTTGATTTTTAAACATCTAAATGCTTTGCCTTTTAACTACATCCACTTTTTACATATTTAAATTATTAGGCCCTATAAACTAAAAAAACTTAGGTTTGTTCCTTAATGAGTTCTGTTCTGAGCTCAGTGGTCCACTCGAAAAACACAGACTGAATTAAAAGCTACCTATCTAAATGAGATTGCTCTCCTTATGCAATCTTATGGTTAATTCCTAAGGACTCTTGGCATTCATTTTAAATCTTCCTTTGACATACACAAGCTTCTTGAAAAATCAAAATTTCTCTGTGCTTTGAGATAGAAATTTGCTACCTGTTTTCTCTGAAACCCAGAAGGGCTTCTCCAGATAAACTGTAAATTTTTCCATTTATAAAAGCATAGTTTGGATCGAACTGTTTTTTGTTTAGTCTAGTGAGTTTTACCTGTCATACGGCTAAAATTCTAAAATCAAAACAATAAACTCTCAGTGTGCGGATGTGTATACTATACTTTGTGTCTCTCTATACATACATGTATGTGTATAAATGTATTTATAGCTATACATATTTAATAATTGTCTACACACGGTACCGCATTAATTTAAAAATAAATGAGTACTCATAAATTAAGAAAGGCCAAATGCTTTTCAAGTTCATGTGATTTTAGCAATCTTTGAGAAATAAAGATAGTTTTAAAATTATTGGTAGAATAAGATTGAAATGTCTTCGGAATTTTAATTTAGACATTTTTGTCTGAGTCTATTGATCAGGCAGGTTTATGGCCACAAATATGTTGCTTGATATTTTTGATACTTGATTAACTTGTTTCCAAGTCTGTATATCTTGATTTGAGTTTTTCTATTCAGAGGTCTAGACAAATGCCCATGATAAGGCTGGGGGATAACACCTAGTCCATCTCTCCTATCCCAGTTGTGCCTCCCCTGCTGGGAGATGCTGAGAGAGATTAGATTCTCCAGGCATTGTCTTTTTTCCTGGGCTCTGCATCTGACATGTAATTAAAATTACCTACTTCCTTGGTTTTTTACTAAAATAAGAGTTACTAATTGTTAGCATTGTAATAAGTATATATAGTCAAAACTACTAGATATAAGGGAAAAATATGCAAAGTATATAAGGAAAGTACGTTTTTGGTAAGAAAGATTATAAAAAGCCATGTCAATGTGTGTGTGTGTGTGTGTGTGTGTGTGTGTGTGTGTGTGTATGTGTTTGCTAACCCAACATCAAGCAGAACAAGATTTAATTACACTGGCAAAAAGTAATAGAAAACTGAAATCATTTTAATGACTTTTTTGTTTGAAACATTGCTGATTATTTGGGTTTTTTTTTTCAGAATAAAAACATTTTTTTTTTTTTAGCTACTTCTTATATCTTACAACAGATTGGGTAACGTATACTTTTGTGAACAAAATTTGAAGCATATTTCTATCTGCCTTCTTCAGAATTTAGAAACTATTTGTGAGCATTTTTAGTTTATAGGATTTGTGTTTTGTATAAGTTCAGCGAGAATATGTTTTCTTTTTTTAACAGTACACAATTGCAGACACTGGTTATTTCATCAAGGCTTTGACTGGAATTGTATATTTTCAGAAATGTCCAGACTACTTTGAGTAATTGAGAGAGCCAATATAAAGCCTCTTGGAAAGACTTGCCTGATATCTTGCCTATGTCATTTCTTTACGAAGTTCCTGACCCGTGGTAAGTAAAGCACCATTCGCATCCTGCTGGTTGCAGACCAGAATATGTCTGTGGCCTGTTAGGAACTGGGCCACACAGCAGGAAGTGAGCAGTGGGCATTACCACCTGAGCTCCACCTTCTGTCAGATCAGCAGTGGCATTAGATTCTCACAAGAGCACGACTCCTGTTGTTAACTGTTCATGCAAGGGATCTCGGTTGTGTGTTCCTTATGAGAATCTAACTAATGCCTGCCTGAGGTGGAACAGCTTCATCCCAAAACCATCTCCTCTTCTGCCCCCCTGGCCCTTGGAAAAATTCTCTTCCATGAAACTGGTTCCTGATGCCAAAAATGATGGGGACTGATGAATTAAAGAATGTCACTTTCCGACAGACCCAGGAATCTCAAGTTATTTTGAGATCCTGAGAAGAGAGAAATTCACCCAATCCATACGGGTATGTACAAGCACAGATCAATCTTTGATTTGGTTAACCTCAAGAAGCTTTTGAAAGTCTAATCTGAGATTCCTTATAAGGAAAGTCTCAGTATAGCCAATTAAAAAAGACCCTATATGGCCAATCACATACTTCATGCAAATAATCAGACCAAGTATAATACAACTAAAACTTATTTCACAAATAAATTGATTCTACTATGACTTGTCTTTGGTAGAAATGGGGAAGTGGAGAGATGAAAATTATGTGTCAAAAGAAAACTATACAGACACCTGTTATTAGATTCTAGCCGTATTCATTGCTTTTGTGTTTTTATTATTTGCCTGTAGTTTGGACTGAATCTTGAATTCTTTCTTGGCTACAAGTCTCCAAACTAAGGATTTTTTCTTCCATTTTTTTCCTGACCTGAAATCTTTAGAAATTAAAACTATGCTTTTTATAAAGCCCTGCAGATTGAAGTTAGACAACTTAAACTTTGAGAGAAATAATAGCCACTTAATATGTAAACAACCTGCGTGCCTGCTAATGTGGACTTCTCAGAAAGTTCATCTGAACCCCTATTTTGTAACACAATTTAGAATAATCTGTGAGCTTGCCATTGCATTCTGAAGATGCCTCAGAGACTCTAGAAAAACTATAGACTGTTCTAGACAGTTTTTAACCTTTGTTTAATCATTTCTTTTTTCTGTTTCCTCAGAAATACTTCTTATTAAAGAGCTGTTTGTCTGCATCACATATGGAGGTCACCTGCAATGTCACATTCTGGAATGGGACACAGCTATTTAACGGAACCAATCTATTCTCAGGACTAAGAGACTGACTAAACAAGACATGAGATAATATATTTAAATTTACTTTTTTCTATTTATCCCAATTTATCTATCTTTTGTCTGTTTCTAACAATCTTGAATCCAAATCTCTCCAAAGTCATTAGTTTGGCTTTTAATATGTAAAATGCTTTTAAAGTTTTAAAGTGGGGATTGAAGTAAATAAAAAATATTCTACTCCAAAATATATTTCTTTAACATATTCTGAAGTGATCTTGAAAATCTGTCTTTTGTGGGGGAAATTTGCATCTGTGGATCTGTAGAGGCCTTGCATTCATGCAGCCAGCCCTTCCTTTGTCCAGATCTAGGAAAGATTAGCTGAGAGTTTGATACCTTTAAAGTACTGAAAATAAACATTCGGCATCTAAATTCTCTTAGGGCTGTACCAGTGAGGCTTCATCTACATAATAAGTCCACCTTGCTTGCCAAGCCTCTTCCATTTTCTCTACCATAACCTGTCTTAGAACAATTAATAAAACCTGGTTGTGGCCATGCTCTGAGTCTGCATTCTTTCTGTAACCTTAAGATGTTATATAAGCATTTATACCCCAATGGGGAGTTGAGTCTTTATTCTGAAGGCTCCCATGTGTAAATGTTAAATAAATTTGTATGACTTTTTTCTTATTTATCAATCTATCTCATGTCAGTGATTGTTAGCAAAACCTCAGGGGGCATTTGGTCCCTAAACTAGGTATCATAGAGCAGCCGTATCTAGACTTTACCTCAAATCAGGCAGAACTTCCATAATTAGGTAGCAGTTTTACTTTTAATGTGAAGTGTTAAAGTGAAACCCAGAAAGTGAAAACCCACAAAGAAACCTGCTCCAAAAGTAAATCCATCAACCCGCACAGAAGTGAAACAAATATTTTTGTAAAGTCTGAGATACCATTTCTGTTTTTCTTAGAAATGTATAACCAGTGAATTTAGCATTCAACAATGAAAACTCAGCACCAAGAAGACCTTTTGGGTCATGAAGAGAATGTTGGCCTGTTAAGTCCAAAGACCTGGGCCCCAGATTTTACTCTGCCCAAGAATCTATAAAACTTGGGACACATTAATTTCCTTTCACAACTATATTTTCTTGAATCGTTTTTAAAAATGGGGTTGGATTAAATGAAACTTTATGTTTTTTAATGTCTTAGCTGTTTGACTGTGTGAAGAGTATTTAATGACTTACAAGTTGTTATCTATTAAATGATACACATAGTACAGCCCCTGTTTAATTCAAAGGAATATTGTGACGGTAGATAAAAATATGAAAAAAGCTTTGAAAATTTGATTTGATATTAGAACTATATTATGATTTTGTGTTTTTGTTATTCATAAACTACATAACATGAGACTTAACATGAGGAAGTAAAAAAATGAGAGAAATCTTGGTGACAGTGAAGAGAAATAAATAGAAACAAAATGGTTGAGCAGGTGAACCTACAATAATTGATGAACAGAAAAGATAAAATATATGATAAGTTCTTTTCTAAATCTATTCTTTTGTGATATTATCACCTTGAGATTTTAATATAAGGACAGTGACTGTCAAGATGTTATGTTCTTCCTTCTCTGAGCAAACTTTGTTAAGTGTGGATAATATCTTTTGTGATATTATCACCTTGAGATTTTAATATAAGGACAGTGATTGTCAAGATGCTGTGTTCTTCCTTCTCTTAGCAAACTTTGTTTTCTTCTCTTAGCAAACTTTGTTAAGCAAACTGATCAGTTAACAAAGTTTGCTAAGAGAAGGAAGGACACAACATACAAACTTGGATTTCACCCAACAGTGATTCAGGAAGCACTGTAGTCATTAAACTTTCTTCATAGTTTAGTAGCTAGCTGAAATTTCTATGGCCCAGTCTTCATATAAAAATTCATATGAAAATGAGTTCTCTGTATAATTTGTTTATGATAACTTGTGGTTGAACTCAATAATGTTGAGAAGGGGGATAATGAAGGGTGGTAAAGGTATATGTGGAAACCAATCAAACTTAATTAATTTAATCTCAGCTTCATAATGTTCTGAAAACATCAAGAAACTGGAGAACTGAAATCTTGATTCAAAGAATTACTTTGTTTTTAAATAGCAATTAGCTAGTTTCTACTCAAATATAATGTGGCAATAATGAAAGAAATAACGTTCAATCTGTTTTGGAGATGATGCTGATTAAAAGGCAGTGTTCTTGGCAGTGTTCAATAAGTTCTCTTATATCTATGGGCATTCATTAGCTGCAGTAGTTCATTAACTCCATAATAATGAAATTTATTTTAAATGAGTGATTTTTGAGAATGAGAGAGTTGAGATAAAATATTGACTACTTATTGTGGTTTTAAAGCATGAGGAAAAGGAAAAAATGGGGTGATTTAAATTAAGAGAAGAAGAGAAGATCAGGACTAACATGATAGTTTTGGGGCCTCTAAGTTATTGGTCTAAGGGTTATCTTGAGAGAAGCAGAAGGCGGAATTCCGTCTTCTCTAGCCTCGAATTATTAAAGCAGTTCTAGTTTGTCTTATTTTTTTGGGAGTGGGTATGTATCTTCTATAAGCCCTATTGGAAGAAAACATATTGCTAAGATTTCACATTCAAAAAACACTTAGTGTTTAAAGGATATATGTATGATTAAATGCTGTGTTTAACATCTCTACTCAAGATGTAACCTTTCTGGATTTTAATTTTCTGTGTACCATTTACGCTCTAGGTGGCAGTTTAAATCAATATTTCTAATCCTTCCATTTATTTCTATAATAATAATAATGTTAACTAATAATTATTAAGCAGTTAACATTTCAGGTACTATTCTAAGTGCTTAATATGTATCTATTTAATCCTCAGGACAATGCTATATGGTAAAAATTATCATTATAATTTAATGAAGGAGCCTTTCAGAATTTAAATAAACTCCCCTAGCTAAGAATATTAATAGATGACCTGAGATTTGAATCTATAAAGCCTGATCCCTCTAGCTGGCACCTTTAACCCTTATATATCACTACTTCTCAAGATATTGGAGAGAGTGATAGTATTGCTTTATGAAACAAAATGATTAAGTGAAGCAATGCACATAAAGTGCTAAGTATAAGGCCTGGAACAGAGTAAATTTTCAGAACTGTGATATAAACTATCACTTGCATGTATTGTGTATCCAGTATATTGTAGGCCCACTACAAACAACTAATTTAATCTTCATACCACTACCTTATTATTTAAATGTACAAGCTGTAGAAAAATAAAGCATCTGAACAGAAACAAGATAATGAATGAATGAAAGAATCAGGATTTTGATAAGGTGTTTTGATTCCATGGCTAGTAACTCTTTCTGCTGTGACATTTTCTCTCCTATATTCCCTGTTATAGTTCTAGTAACGTACTTATTGAAAACAAAATGATGTGCATCAGTTGAATATGTCTTCTTCATAATACAAGGATTATTATATATTTATGAAGGCGATTTAATATGTTGACTAGAATTTTAACCCTTATCTGCATATTAGTATCCACTGGTTAATTACATAGGAGTCTGAAAACAACTAAATCATTAATTTCGGAGAGTGAAACAGAACTAGGACATTCTTTTGCTTTTTAAATATCATTTAAGTAATTTAACATTAATATACTATACTAATTCAATACATAAATGATTGAAAAAGTAAATGGATAAGCTAAGAAATCAAAAGGGGGATTTATAAGTAAGAATGGATTGATTAGTCCATTGTGAAATGTTAATCAAATGCCTGCACATATTGTTACTTACTCAAATTGTACTCACATTTGGAATCAATTAGCCTCTGGAGTTTGAAAGCCGGTTTCTACCAATCCGATCCATGGGGATACCTAATCGCCTTTTTGGATGATCCACTGCTTTTCTGAAACAAACCAAGGAGGACATTTTTAAGCTAAAGTGCAAGCTATTGATTATTATTTTTGTTCTTTTATTTTATGCAGATATGGGGGCTTTCCTTGGGAGTTGCAATAACCATAATAGTTCCCACTTGCCAGTACCCACTATGTGCCAGACACTAGCTCATATTTTGCACATCTGTGGAAGCAGATACTATTAGAAATTATCTCCATTTTACGTATGAGGAAACTGAGGCTTAGAGAAGTTAACTTATCCAAATTCAAAAAGACAAAACCAAAAGCCATTTCTTATCAGCATATTAATCTGCCAATTTAGTGCTTTAGTTTGGGAAAATCCTTTCCCCCATCAAATTTTATTTTTCTGGGCCAGGCGCGGTGGCTCACTCTTCTAATCCCAGCACTTTGGTGGGCCAATCTAGTCACCAGAGTCTATAGAAGTAGCCAATGACTGATGAAGAGTGAGTTGGAGAGCAGTAATCTGAGAATAACTTAACCCTTATGGCTGGCTTTGAATGGAGCCATGAATCAAGGCTTGGATGATGAATCAAGGAATGCTGTGGCTCTAGGTGGGTATTTATTTATTTATTTTTTAAATTTTTTTTTTTTTTTTTTTTTTTTTTTTTTT
>NW_016107358.1:582837-585063 GCF_001604975.1 Cebus imitator | reverse complement strand
AAAAAAAAAAAGCAGTTAGAAAAAATATATTTGGCCGGATTCGGTGGCTCATGCCTGTAATCCCAGCACTTTGGGAGGCCAAGGTGGGTGGATCTTGAGGTCAGGAAATCAAAACCATCCTGGCCAACATGGTGAAACTCCATCTCTACTAAAATTCAAAAATTAGATGGGCATGGTGGTGTGTACCTTAAACTCCAACAATTCAGGAGGCTGAGACAGGAGAATCACCTGAACCCAGGAGGTGGAGGTTGCAGTGAGCCGAGATTGCACCACTGTACTCCAGCCTGGCAACAGAGCAAGAGTCAATCTCAAAAAAAAAAAAAAAGAGTTATAAATTTCAAATATCTTCTCCCATCTGTGATTCAACTTCTTTATTGTGTTTTTTATAAAAACCTTTGATGTTTTAAAACATCGATATTTTTGTATCTCATGAATAAATCATCTCTACCCTGATATTATGAAGATATTTTCCTGTCATAAAATATTTTTATAGTTTTGCCTTTCAGTTTTTAATACATTGAAAATAATTTTTGCAAGGCACAGTGGCTCGCATCTGCCCTCCAGCTACTTGGAAGATTGAGGAGGGAATATCCTTTGAGTCCAGGAGTTCAGATCAGACTGTGAAACATAGTGAGACCCCATCTCAAAACAAAATAAACAAGAAAAAAATTTAATTTTTATTTATGGGGTGAGTAAAAAATCATGTTTCTTTTTAAAAATCTACATTTATGCCAATCATTTAGAAATTTTAGATTCAGCTTATCAAATTCCATAGAAAATCCTATTGCAATTCTGACTAGAACAGTGTTGAATCTCAACAGAATTCATTTAGGAGAGAATTGAAATCTTTATGATATTGAGTCTTATTAACCAAGATCATTTATTTAGATTATTTTTAACCTCTTTAAATAAATTGTTAAACTTTTCTCCATAAAGACCTTTTTGTTGTTGCAAGTGGAATCATTTAAGAATATGTGTTGTAGGCATTTTTTTTTTTTTTTTTTTTTTTTTGAGACAGAGTCTTGCTCCGTCGCCAGGCGCCAGGCGCCAGGCTGGAGTGCAGTGCCGCGATCTCTGCTCACTGCAACCTCCGCCTCCCGGATTCAAGCAATTCTCCTGCCTCAGCCTCCCGAGTAGCTGGGACTACAGGCGCGTGCACCATGCCCAGCTAATTTTTGTATTTTTTTAGTAGAGACGGGGTTTCACCATGTTGGCCAAGATGGTCTCGATCTCTTGACCTCGTGATCCGCCCTCCTCAGTCTCCCAAAGTGCTGGGATTACAGGCGTGAGCCACTGCGCCCGGCCAGTCCAGTGGTTTTTCAAACAATTTGTAGCTATTTTTATAAACAAAAGCTTTATAAAAGAGAGCAATATCTGAAAAGTTCAGAATTGTACCAGTATAAAAGTATCCCTCCAACTCCATAGACCGTGGCCCCTGACAGACTTTCCAGAAACACACCAGGTTCCTCATAGCAGAGTTTAAGTGAAAATTATTGGTCAAGTGGATAAAATAGTAACTCATGATTTTACTCTAACAATAAACTCATAATTACGTTGATTCATCTTATGAAATTGAGGATTGGTTGCAAATGCTTACAGATATCAGGAAATCAAAGAAGAAAAATAAAGCAAATATATATTTATATAAATCAATTCAATATTTTAAATTTTTACTACTAATACAAAATAAAAAGAATTTTCATAAAGCACATAATCAGAAACCATAGTAGCTCAGTTAAATACTTTCTATACAATCTATATCCATTCAGAAGTGAAACAGCAAGCTAGTAATTGTTTTAACATGTTTTTGAATATGAAATATATATACATATATTATATATAACGGTACTACATTCTAAAACATCTGCACTGACATGAATATAGTGTATAAAAATGAATGTTGGAGAGAAAATATAATCTTAAAATTAAAAGGGAAAGCTGTACTTTTTGAATTTCTAGTCCCTCTTGTGACACAATAATGGTATGACATGGCTTATATTATATTGCATTTAAATGGAAAATAAGCCACCTTTTCCATTCCATAAGTAGTTTAAGGATATACAATATCTATCAAACTAATATAATGACAATGATTAGATTGTTTATTTTAAATGCAATTTTAATTTAACACTAAAATCTAAACTTCCTATGTGAAACAGGATTTTCTTGAACATTTATAATCTTGGATAATTCCATTTCTAAAGGTTTTTACATTAAAAAAAAAAA
>NW_016107358.1:579267-581887 GCF_001604975.1 Cebus imitator | reverse complement strand
ATGGAGTTTCACTCTTGTTGCCCAGGCTGGAGTGCAATGGCGCGATCTCAGCTTACTGCAACCTCCGCCTCCTGGGTTCAAGCAATTCTCCTGCCTCAGCCTCCTGAATAGCTGGGATTACAGACTTGCAGCACCATGCCCAGCTAATTTTGTATTTTTAGTAGAGACGGGGTTTCACCATGTTGGTCAGGCTGATCTCAAACTCTGGACTTCAGGTGATTTGCCCACCTCGGCCTCCCAAAGTGCTGGGATTACAGGCGTGAGCCACTTTGCCTGGCTGTAGGCATTTTTAATAGTGTCCCTTACTTGGTTAAAAAACGTTTCCTTCTATTACCAATTTACTAGTGATTTCAAAGATGGGGGTTTAGCTTTATTGAATGCTTTTTCTGCATCTATAGAGATGATGTGATTTATCTTCAATTTGTTAACTCATTTAATTGATTTTCAAAGTAAATTCAGCTTATATTATATTTTTGTGATAAACAACATGATAATGGTATTTTTAAAATATGTTGCTGGATTTGTTTTGCTAGTTTTTTTTTTCTTTTTTGGTATGAATTTTTTATCTGTAGTCCTGCAGTTTTCTTTTCTTGTTTTCTCCATATGTGATTTTGATGTTTGAATAATGTTATTCTCATTAAATGAGTTGAGAATTGTACCTTCTTTTTTCTTTCTTTTTTTTAATTTTTAATAAAGATGGGGTTTCACCACGATGGCCAGGCAGGTCTTAAACTCCGACTCAGGTGATCCACCCACCTTGGCCTCCCAAAGTGCTGGGATTACAGGCGTGAGCCACCATACCTGGCTGAGAATTGTACCTTCTTTTTGGTTATTCCTTGTTATTTATTTAATCACACAGTAGGATGAGAACATGTTTTGTATGATAACTCTAACTTTAAAATTCATAATGCTTATTTTACAGACTAGCGCTTTGTTTAAAAATTCCATGTGTAAATGTCGTTTAATTGTGCTTAACAGATGTTTCAGGTGTCATTAAAACTTCCAATCCTTCCATTTGTTGGATATGACAATTTTTACTGATCCTGATTATGGTTTTGAGTTCTAAAGAAAGAAACTTGGAATCAGAGGATGGAAAATGTTTCTTAAAATTAATAGTCTGATTTTACTGCTACATCTTAAAGAGGTACTAAAACGCTAGGGCTCCTTTAAGAAAGACACAGAACTCCACCAACACTGAGCAGGATCCAAAATGGGAGAAAACAGTAATAGCTAAAAAAGAATGTTCTTTCAAATAGTTCAGTAATTTAGTAAAACAGGGAAATTAATTATGATAGTATAAAGCTGACATAAGTGTATTAGCCAGGCTCCAAGATGGTCCCCAATAATTCTATCATTGTGTAGTCTCCTTCCACATTGAACAGGGCTGACTTCTCCAGTCAATAGGCTATTGTGGAAATGACCACTGTTGGAAGCAATGAGGGCTATTGCAGCTTCTGCCTCACTTTGTTGGATCACTCATTCTGGGGGAAGCCGTCTGCATGCTAACAGCCCTGCAGAGCGGTTTACATGGCAAAGAGCTAAGGCCTCTTGCCAACAGCCAGTGAGGAACTGAGACTTCTTGCCTTTAGCCAAGTGAGTGGGCCATTTTGGAAGTGAATACTCCAGCCTCAGTATAACCTTCAGATGACTGAAACCCTGGCCAACATTTCACTGTAACCTTGGGAGAGACCCTGAGCCAGAAAAAAACCCAGTCAAGCTTTTCCTGGATTTCCAATGCACAGAAACTGTGTGAAAACAAAAAATGTTTACTGTTGTCAATTTTAGGTAATTTGTTGCATAGCAATAGATATCTAATACCCTGAGATTCACAGTGCTCTGAGGTTCCATGAGAGAAGAGGCCACACCCAATTTGAGGGTTCTAGGAAAAACTTTAAAAACTTAGAAAAAACTTAAGGAGCATGCAGAAAAAAATAAAACAAATGATCATCCATAAATCTTGCAATCTTGGCTATTGCAATTTAAAATTAAAATGCAAAACTAAGAAATGTTTACACTAGGATAGATATCACTATGTACAACCTCGGAAGAACTGACACGTGAGAACAGACCAAGATGAAGGACTTGGCAAGAACCTGTGAAGGATGAGAAGGAAGTGCACAGGGCCATGTTAAAATTTAAAGCAATTTGCCTTTTAAATTCAAATTCTGGAAAGATAGGATGAAGGAACACATTAAATCTGAATGGTGATATGGCTTTAAGGAACCAAAACATAATGACTTTTTTTCTCAAGTTCACATTCAGGAACAGTGGAGAAATAAAATATGACTGTCAATGCACAGTAAACAAAATGTCATTTTTATTACTGATCAAGCCGAATATAAAATGTGGCTGCCGGGCACGGTGGCTCACGCCTGTAATTCCAGCACTTTGGGAGGCCGAGGTGGGTGGATCACGAGCTCAAGAGATTGAGACCATTCTCGCCATGATGAAACCCTGTCTCTACTAAAAATACAAAAATTACCCGGGTGTGGTGGCACGCACCTGTAGTCCCAGCTACTTGGGAGGCTGAGGCGCAAGAATCGCTTGAACCCAGGAGGCGGAGGTTGCAGTGAGCCGAGATTGCGCCACTGCACTCCAGCCTGGCTACAGAGCAAGACTC
>NW_016107358.1:576291-579257 GCF_001604975.1 Cebus imitator | reverse complement strand
AAAAAAAAAAAAAAAAAAAGCGGCTTTACGTCTGCACTTCATAGGGCTCCCTGTTGTTTTCTCTCTGTATTAGACAGACCTCTATTACTAGTCATTATTTTCCAATAAAAAGAGGAAGGAAACAGATAAGTTGAACATGCTCAACTACTCCTCCCAAACTGACCAATCTGAGAAGTGGCCATTCCTCCCCCTGGGAAGGACTGAATAAACGACAGGCGAAAGCCAATTTATTTCCTAACAAGAGTTTCATCATATTGAGGATAGAAACAATTGGTTCCCACCTAATAAATGGGGTAGTTTCCAATAACAAAAGAAACTGTTAATTCACTTAGCAGAAAGTTTACTTTTGACTTCTGGAATTCTGTCTCAAAAGTAATAATTCACTTTTATGATGATGGTGCTGACTAGGCATAATGTCAGCTTCTGATGTATTCTTTCAAGGAATCGGCCACATGGACAGGCATTCAGAAAGAAACCATGAGTACTGGAATCACATAATGAGATTTAAATGACTGTATTGGCATGCTTAATTTGGAAATGGCTGTAGATGAGGCAGGAAAATAGAGTCTGCAGACAAGAAACCTAAGGCCAATTCACACTTATGCTGTGACAGAAAATATCCTCTCCATAGGGTGTGTCCAGTAAATGACTTTGTAACTTTACTTCATCCCTTCATTTACATAGGGCATACGCCAAGTAACTGATGGAATCCTTTAGAGGGCATTTAAACCCCCCAAAATTCTATAATGGGGCCCTTGAGCCCCTATGCTTAGGCTTGCTCCCACACTGTGGAGTGTACTTTCATTTTCAATACATTTCTGTTTTTGTTGCTTCATTCTTTCCTTGCTTTGTTTGTGCATTTTGTTTAATTCTTTGTTGAAGATGCCAAGAACCTGGACACCTCCACCAGTAATACAGAGTTATCATATAAGGCAGAGAGGATCTCCATTTGCTTGGCTTATGAACCTTGAGGAGTTATGAAACTTATAAACTTCTATTCAGCAAATGGATTTACACAAAAATATCCTGTAGAGTGTTCTTGTAGGGATGAGGGTGTGTAATGTACATTGCAAAGCCTATCTATGGAATTGAGTATTATCCCTTTTGGGAGAAAGTTTTAAAGCTTCATACATAAACTGGGTTGGGAGAAAAGGTAAAAGGACTATCTGTGGTCTTGAGCTGAGCTGAGAAGAGGCATGGCTGACCACAGTCACTGGCAAGAATGGCCCAAGATCATTCTGGTCAAAGGCATTTCCATTGTGTAAGAAGGCGGTGCTTGAAACGGCAGCACAGTCTTGTGAAAGAACACAGAGTCTCCTCAAACTCACTAGGCCACAAGGGAAAAGTTAAGTCTGGGAACTGGGTCAATATTAGTGCCTGCCTTTGGTTTCTAAACTGACAGCTCTAATTCCACAACCCCTTATCACAGCCTCATTTCCTCTGCTCCCTCTCTTCACATGTTTACTTTACTTCTGTAAACTGTAGATTTACTGAGCCTGAGAGAATGCACAATTCACTTTTCCTTCTACTTCCTCTTTTCCTATGTAAAATGTAGATTTACTGAGGCTAAGCGGAGCCTCACAGAATGGAAGCATCTGCCTTACTGCCTGCCCTCCCTGACTTTTTCCCCCTCCTGCATGCTCTTTCCCCTTTGGAAAAAGCACAGGTCACAGGTGCTCCTGGGACTTGGATTTTTTTCTGGGGGAGTATCTTCAACTTTGGCCAAATCTACCTCTATTGATTGAGAAATGCCTCAGTCACATTTTGGTTAACATGGAATCCCTTTTCTGTGTTTCTCACACCTGAAGAAGCCCATTTTCAACTACTTCCTCTGGAGAGTACCAAATAAGAGCTAAAAAGAAAAGCATAAACCTTGAGATGCCTTGATTGGCCTAGTTCTGTGGCATTTCTTCACAACAAATTAGAAAGAAAATAAAATGTTAGAATTTTTAATCTTAATCTTCTGGATTTTTGTTGAGAAGAGCAATCATATCTGACAAATTGAATCGGGCACTGCTATTCTCAACTCTAGCCTGAACCTGTTGTTACAGTGCATAGCTGTACTGGGGGTATGAACACGACGAGAGCAAAAGAGGGCCCCCACACCCTACCAGGAAACTCAGGTGAACATCAAGCTATGGTCAGGCATTTGTCACACTGCCTCTCTAAAATAATAATTGGTCACAGCCAGCACCAGGAAAAGGCAGTTTCTCTATAGATAGGGAATATCTGAAACTGATGATCAGCAACTTCCTGATAAGATCTCAGGAGGTGGGGGAGTGGGCTTAAGTATACACATGAAGAGGTAAAATGGTGGCGTTTAACTGGTACATGACCTTCTAGGGGCTTTCCATTGAAAAAGGGATGCAAGATGCCAGAAGTGGGCCAGCATATAAAACCCTAAGTCCAAGATCAAACAAGGCACATGACCTCCAGTATGCCCACTTGGCTTTCTTCCAAGTGTACTTTACTTTTCATTCCTGCTCTAAAGCTTTTTTTTTTGTTTGTTTTTTTGAGATGGGAGTCTCACTCTGTAGCCCAGGCTGGAGTGCAGTGGTGCGATCTCGGCTCACTGCAACCTCTGCCTCCCAGGTTCAATGGATTCTTCTGCCTCAGCCTCCAGAGTAGCTGGGACTAAAACGTGCCAAAACGCTGGGCTAATTTTTGTATTTCTAGTAGAGACAGGTTTTCACTGTGTTGGTCAGGCTGATCTCCTGACCTTGTGATCCACCTGCCTCGGCCTCCCAAAGTGTTGGGATTACAGGCTTGAGCCACTGCACCTGGCTGCTCTAAAGCTTTTTAATAAACTTCCACCCCTGCTCTAAAACTTGACAAGGTCTCTTCTGCTTTATGACCCTCGATGGAAGTCTTTCTTCTGAGGAGGCAAGAAGTGAGGTTGCTGCAGTCCCGTTAGGACAAAAATCCACATATCATGGATGCAATAATTCTTTTTTTTTTTTTTTTTT
>NW_016107358.1:570493-575814 GCF_001604975.1 Cebus imitator | reverse complement strand
GCCTGGCTAATTTTTTGTATTTTAGTAGACACGGGGTTTCACCATGTTGGCCAGGATGGTCTCAATCTCCTGACCTCGTGATCTGCCCGCCTGGGCCTCCCAAAGTGCTGGGATTATAGGTGTGAGCCACTGCGCCCGGCCTGTTGCAAGAATTCTAAAAGTATTCATTTAATGCATATATATGCTACGTGAATCTCACTGTTCCTGGCCTTTGACAAATATCTTATTCACACAGAGCTTTAATTTATTTGTAGAATGTAGCTTAAGACAAATTGACTTTTCCCTCTACTTCCTCATTTCACATGTAAAAGGTAGATTTACTTAGGCTAACCAGAGCCTCACGAGAATGTAAGCATCTGCCTCACTGCCTGCCCTCCCTGCCATTTTTCCCCTCCTGCCTGCTCTAGTAGCTTTGTAGAAAGCTAATTTTTACAAAGAAATTAAGTGTAAAGTCATGGCCTTGGAGTTAAACAATCTGGCACAGAGTTTATAACTACATAATCTCAGGGAAATCATTTTATCTCTCTGAAAACGTAATAAAATGTGGATCATAATGTCAGAGGCATTTGAACCAGAGTGACTCCACCTTGAATAGGGGCTGGGTAAAATGAGGCTAAGACTTGCTGGACTGCATTTCCAGAAGGTTAGGCATTTTAGTCAGAGGGTGTTTACAGTTAAGAAAACAAGTTAATAATGTTTACGGCACAGACCCAGGACTTAGCAGGCCCAGGAAATTTCCTGTTGAAGGACTGTGTTAATTTCTCTTACCCGGTCCACAAGGGACGTGGTTTCTAAGGCAAGAACTTCCCAGCGCCATGCCTCCTTCCACCTCCCCGTCTGGGAATCCAACGTTCTTGCGGGCTAAATTCCAGGTAAGCTTCCTGTGTTCAGAAAGCCCGCCAAAAGCCCCGGAAGGAGGGGCTCTGTTGTGGGCCCAAGCAACCAATGCGGAATCAGAGTCGAATATCAATCACTCCAGAGGCAGTCTGAAAGGGCTCCTCTCATTGGACAAAAACATGAATGGGGCGGGAATAACTTCAAAGTTAAAACCCCACTGCCCCTTACCTGTGTGGACTCCTTCTTCGAATATCCTCCCACGGCAACGTGGGAGCCGTCTCTCCCTCTCTCCCTTTGCGGATTTCCCTCTCTGGGATGCCCTCCCACAACAGCGTGGGAGCTCTCTCTGCTTCTCTCTCTTTCTCTCTCTGCCCAATAAATTATCTCTGCAAGACTCTTTGGGTCCGATATTTACTTGATCGGTAAGCTCACCTCTCTGCCAGGGCCTCTTTCCCATTCCTGGGGCCAGGGAGCCCAGGAACCTCAGGCACATCAACTGGGTGAGGGTGCTGAGCTCCGTCCTGCGACCCGGTTACAACATCACTACATCTTAAAAACAAAAACATTCTTAGTTTAAAAATAAGTTTCACTTTAAAGATAATAATGTAAATTATTGCGGAAGACAGTAGTTACACAAAGATTAACAATCCTTTGTCACAAGCCCGTGTAGTAGTGCACATCTCCCCAAGGATATATATATATTTTGCTTTATTATCTTATATATAAACAAGCATTATACTTAAAGTGGACGCATTCCTCCTCTTGCTTTTGAGCCTTACTCTGTCTATGGAGTAGCCATGTTTTTGTTCCTTTTCTTCTCTAATAAGCTTGCTTTCACTTTACTCTGTGGACTCACCCCTAATTCGTTCTTGTGTGAGATCCAAGAACTCTCCCTCTTGGGGTCTGGTTCGGGACCCCTTTCTGGTAACAATAATACCTCCTTCTTAGGGTATGATAGAGATAGAGATTTTTTTAAAAAAGAATGTACCAAAATGTTAAAATGGGATTCTTTATATCTCAGTTTTTGGCTGTGGCTTAAAAAGAGTAACTATGTGGGAAGTATTTCCTTTTGCATTCCAAAGTGAGGTGCTAGACTTACGTAGTATTTCCAAAGGAGGTTGCTACAAGCTGATTTTTTCTATCATCAATCCAATAAAAGGATTCATATTTAATAGTTCAGGAAGGGAGAATTTCTTGGGAGCAAGTTATTAAAAACAATAGCATTTCCCCTCTTTCTTCATATAGGGAAAGGGCTTTGAGGAAAACACTTATAGAGTTTCAAATACACCCACTGAAGCATGGTGAACCTAATAAAATATTGTCTATGAAATCTAAAGGGCAAGAAGCTGTGAGAATTGGCTTGATGTCAGGGTGAAGAGATGACTGCACCAGGAACAGCTTCATTTTCAGTAATCAGAGTCAAGGATGTGGGTTTTCTAAGGGCAGATGTAGAGCATGTGAATAGAGTCAGCTTGGGTCAATTACAAACGGGACCTCGCCCCCAGGGCTTTCTGCCAGGGCTGATGGGTGAGGCAAACTCAGCAGGATGCTGATGGTGGTATCGAATGCAGACTAGAGAGCAGGATGAGGATGAGGGACTTAACCGACCTGCCAGACGAGTATTATTGGAGGTAAGGACATCTGAGAGTTGTGTGACTCCCCAAAACATTCCATGATGAGTCAGCTTTGAGCATTCACCAAAGCCAGAGGGCACTAAGACAGATCATGATATTATCAGTCAAGTAAGACTTTGTTTTACTTCTCTGCATGCAACTCCATCCCCAGTTCTGGAGGAGACACAAGGCAGCCCTGTGGTAGGGGAAAGTGTGAATATAAACTAGCCACAGGCTCCTTCCCACTGTACCCTTCCAGCAGGAATCGGGTCCAAGCTAAAGAAAAGAGAAGCTTTGTGGGGCGCAGTGGCTCACGCTTGTAATCCTAGCACTTTGGGAGGCTGAGACAAGTGGATCACGAAGTCAAAAGTTCGAGACCAGCCCAATCAACATGGTGAAACCCCATCTCTACTAAAAATACAAAAATTAGCTGGGCATGGTGGCATGAACCTATAATCATGGCTACTCAGGAGGCTGAGGCGGGAGAATCGCTTGAACCTGGGAGGCAGAGGTTGCAGTGAGCTCAGATTGTGCCACTGCACTCCATCCTGGGCAGCAGAGCAAGACTCCATCTCAAAAAAACCAACCAAACAAAAAAAACAGAGAAGCTTTATTAATATTCATGGTTTAAGGTCACATATAAGAAAGATTATTTGAATTACTGTTATATAGTTATTTTTCTAGTAAAAGTTACCATAGGGATGCTTATTTCCACACGACCAGTAGAGCCATTATCACCTGCCTTTGGGTTTATTCAATGGGTGGGGAACAACTCCCACTGAGTGGGTTGGAATGCATGGGGATGGGAGGAAAAGCTGTTTTTCTGATTATGTCCTATGGAGTTTTTGTCTTTCAATTAGGTGTTATAATAACAATATTCTGAAGCAAAGTGTCTCTTGATCTAAACTGACAGGATGTATATAATTTTGCTGGCTGTCTTCCCTCTGCTCTCAGATATATGCTGCCTTTTCTCACCCTACTTTCAGCCCTAGGAGACTGACCTTTTTGGAACACATAAATGTTCCTGTGCTCTCTGGCTTTGGTATGGATTAAGCAGTAGTTGATTTGGGGAAGAGAGAATAGAGGAAGAGCAGGAGAGAGGTCAGCATAATCTTCCTCCTGGCTACTCCTTGCAAGACCTGTTCCAGTGAGGTATGCTCCTGAACAAAAGTCACTACTTTTCTGAAGGCATCCGAAAGTCTCTGACTCTCTGATTTTTGGAAACCTGTTCCTTTCCTGTCTTTTCAGGCCCCCCGGGGCTGTTGTGCCATCCATTATCATCTGCCCTATACCCAGAGTTTTGTAAATAGTCTTCCTTTGAATAAACCCTCCTCAAATTTTCCTATTTTAAAGGTGACACCTATTTATTGTGGGAACCCTAACACAATAGCATTCCTTGCTTTACTGTTCTAAAATATTAAATGGGAGAATTAAAACAAGAGTTACACGAATGTTTAATAGTAATTAAATACAAATATACAGTATTATTATTGTTGTTATTTGCAAGACATCTTTAGTGTTGTGTGAAGGAGCGAGAGAAACATCATTTAGAAAAATTCTAGGCCAATCATCAATATCTTCTAATATTAAAGAGTCATTCAGATTGTAGATACAATTTTTCCAGAAATAAGGCCAGGTGCAGCGCTCCTGGCTGTAATCCCAGCACTTTGGAAGGCTGAGGTGGACAGCTCACTTGAGATCAGGAGTTCCGACTACTCGGGAAGCTGAGGCAGGAGAATCGCTCGAACCCAGGAGGTGGAGGTTGCAGTGAGCTGAGATCCTGCCACTGCACTCCAACCTTGGTCTCAGAGCGAGAGTCCCTCTCAGAAAAAGAAAAGAGAAAACAGAAATAGAATGATAACTTCAGACTTTAAACAAGCAAATGGAAACGAAGAAAATATTTTGGACTTCAAAGTATAGTTGAGTTAGTGTTGCCCTGAGAATTGAAGTAATTTGCACATGAATCAGAAAACGAAGCTAGTGTCCTATTCAGGAAAAAATATGTTGAGCAATACGAAATAGGAAACAATAGATGTTTCATTCTATTCTTCATATGTTTTTGACATATTGAGTCATTTTCCTGGCCTTATCATGTGATTAATTTATTTACTCTTCTACTAAGTCTAATCTGCTGTGTATCTCATCATTTAGTTTTCAAAGGAATTTATTATCAAATAGTTCAGACATATGACAACATAGAATAGTGCCACAAAATCCCATGAACCCATCATTCTAAGTCAACAATTACCATTTATTGCAAATCTTACTTCATCTATGCCACTCTCATTCCTGTATT
The DNA here is from genome assembly GCF_001604975.1 of Cebus imitator. Lineage (NCBI taxonomy): Eukaryota > Metazoa > Chordata > Mammalia > Primates > Cebidae > Cebus > Cebus imitator. Next base: position 571,068 of record NW_016107358.1, on the reverse strand, counting down.
ATTATTAAGTATATTATTATTATTCCTGTATTTATCTTTCATTGTTTTCTACTTCTGGAATATACAAAACAAATTTATATTTGCTTTAAGAACAAAAAGAGGAATTTCTATATTTATTAAACACTCCTGATTTAAAAAAATATCAGATGAAAACTTTCATATTTAAATATTTAACTGAGGTATCGCTCCTGTCCAGGATTGGTTCCCACCTTGCTCCCTGAGCTGCTGAGATAGGCGCTGGCCACCTGTGATCCTGAACTGGAATAGGCAGGCTGGAAAATGAATAAATGAATGAAAACAAATCAGTGTAAAATAAAAATTTGTAAAGTATGGGATAAACGTACAAATGCACAACAGTACATGACATAGTATGAACGTGCTCAGTGGCCCACTGTATTTGTTAATACTTGTTTTGGAATTATGAGTGATCAGAGGTGACTTTTACAATTTTCACTCTGCAAACATTTATTTCTTGATTTAATCCACTACCACTGCGACCGCTGTCACTCGCTGATTGACCAAGTATTTGGATGATGATCTTACTTATTTTTATTAGTCTTTTTTTTTTTTTTTTT
>NW_016107358.1:567102-569758 GCF_001604975.1 Cebus imitator | reverse complement strand
TTTTTGAGATGGAATCTCTCTCTGTCACTGGAGTGCAGTGGTGTAATCCTGGCTCACTGCAGCCTCTGCCTCCTGGGTTCAAGCAATTCTGCCTCAGCCTCCTAAGTAGCTGGGTCTGCAGTTGGGTGCTGCCATGCCCGGGTAATATTTTTGTATTTTTAGTAGAGACGGGTTTTCACCATGTTGGCCAGGATGATCTGGATCTCCTGACCTCATGATCCACCTGCCGTGACCTCCCAAAATGCTGAGATTACAGGCATGAGCCACTGCACCCAACCTCTCATGCCTTTTTATGGCCATATAGATGCATAGATTATAGGGACTACAATTCAGGATGAGATTTGGATGGGTACGCAGCCAAACCATATCATACAATGAAGCTTCAATGTAAATTTAATAGTATTTATGCAATATATATTTAGTATACTCTATTTAGTATTTATGCTCTAATAAATTTATACATATTTATGTATGGCCTTTATATACCGATTTACAGATTATTTAGTTGACCATGTTGCAATATCCATGAGTCAAAGAAATAACATTTATTAGAAGACACCGTATTTTCTTTTCTAAAAGCTCAACTATCCTTTGGATGCTGATGTTCTTTTTGAATTAGTTCTTTTTGATCTACATACTCAGCAGTGGTGATGCTGGATCATATGGTAGCTCAATTTTTAGTTTTCTGAGGACCCTCTAAGCTCTTCTCCATAGTTGTTATACTAATTTACATTTCCACCAACAGTGTACTAATGTTCCTTTGTCTCTTCATCATTTCTTGTATTATAATTTGTTATAAATAATACTATATTTTTTATAAGCATGTGATTTTTTTGAGGCACATAAACTATATTTTTCTCCTCTTTTTCCCCAGAACCCAACACAGTACCTAGAACATAGTGGAACTAATTTCTATTTCTCTAGTTAAAGTAGGATCGGAATTTAAAAATATAGGATAGGATTGTTTTTCACACACATGTAGTATAAATTATAGTCTTCAAGTGATGATTTTATTTTCTATTGCAGCTTTGAGAATCTTTCAGAACAGAGGTATATGAAATTGCAACAAGTATCCTGACAATCATTTAGCATAGAAAAATTATGGAACCAGGAACAAGAATAAAAAGCCCCAGACCTCTAAGAATCAAGAAAGATGGAAGCAAAGGATGTGAAAATAAGTGCAAGAAGAAATGAGGTTCCAGATTATGAAATTCTTTGTAGGACTTGCAAAGGAGTTTGACTTTTGTACTGTAAGCAATGAATAACATTTCACACAGATTTTTGTTCTAGATGATCATCCTGGTAGCCAAGTTCACGATACATTGGTGATAAAGGGGTGGTGATGGTGGTGGAGGTGGAGATGAGGAAAGAGTAGAGAAAGAACAAATGTGAAAAAATTAATAATTTAGGCCAGAATTAGGAAAGCCTTAATGAATGGTGATATTCTGGAGTTACTTAATATATAAAGCAAACCGTATTTAGAGAATTTAGTGAGAAATGTTAAGGGTGAACAAAAGAAATCTTGGTAAGTTTTTCAGATACCTGTCTATGGTACTTGGGTGGTCTTTGCTGTCACTGCTATATGAAATGTAGAGCACGAGGAACAGATATTGAGCGGTAGAAAATGAATTAAGTCTGAAATGATTACTTTAAATTACTGACAGTTTCTTAATGTTTATAGGGATATTTCACTGCTCTAAAGTTATTATAATAATTAGCATTCTATGAAGCATTTACATTTGATTATCTTACTTGAATTTTATGGAAGCAAGTAATTATCCTCACTTTATGGATAAATAATCTGAGGATCAGAGAAGATAAGATACTTATATAAGTCACATGGAAAGAAGTAAACATAAATTTGACAGAAACACATGTGTTCTGACTCTAATTTCTGAGAGCTTTTCATTCAGTTTCATTGACACAATTTGGAAAGCATTTCACCTCTATGAAATAGAAAACTCAATTGACCAGAACATTAATACGATTGCACATACATTTCTCATCGCCTCTAAATGCAGTAATGTCTTATAATAACTGTTTTATATCTGCATAAGACAGAATCTTTCTTAGGAAATATTATGACAAAAATACTAATGCACACTGTTGAACTCATTTTGCTCCCTAAAGAGTTATTTTGAAAACCATACTATTAAAGCCACAGATTAGCTAATATGCTGTCAAATCTATTTATATACAAGGTTTTCACTACATTTTTTATGTGGAATTATTTCTGTTTTAGAACCCAGAAAGAAATAATAATAGAAAACAAAAACTTCGTTTTTCTAAGAGTTCACTTACCTCTGTTTACTTTTGTGATCTACAGAGCCAGCTGAGAGTCTGTCAAGGGGAGACCCAAAACCAGAGAAACTCCTTTTCTTCTTTGTCTCAATTGCATCATTTTCTAGGGACACCAGTTCATCGAGAAGCAAGAGTTTTGCTGTCAGGTCAGTGGCTGACTTCTCTTCCGTGACTGTGGGTGGTGACTGCACATTTTTGACTCCAGAATCAAAGGCCTATCAGGCAGAAAAAGGTGATTCCATTAATTTAGACAAAGAAACTCAAAGTATGTACATATACATTTGGCTTTTGCTACTGTTAGCTGACATACTCATTATGTAACATTTTACCCTTCCTTCCTTCCTTCCTTCCTTCC
>NW_016107358.1:543690-566832 GCF_001604975.1 Cebus imitator | reverse complement strand
TTCTTTCTTTCTTTCTTTCTTTCTTTCTTTCTTTCTTTCTTTCTTTCCTTTCTTTTCTTTCTTTCTTGAGATGGAGTTTTGCTCTTGTTGCCCAGGCTGGAGTGCAATGACGTGATTTCAAGACTTCAAGACTGTTGAAGCATAATCCCAGCCAGAGGCCAATGCTCAGAGAAGTACTTGAACACCCCTGGATCACAGCAAATTCATCAAAATCATCAAATTGCCAAAACAAAGAATCAACTAGCAAACAGTCTTAGGAATCATGTAGGGGGAGAAATCCTTGAACCAGAGCTGCTGTACAACCTGTCAGGAACATGCTACTGACATTTATCTTACTGTTGCCTGCTGCTCTCAGTTTAGAAGGCTATAAGGAATATTTGTCTTACTGAGCAGTTTACTCATTTTATAATTTCTTTCTTTCTTTTTTTTTTTTTTTTTTTTAAGATGGAGTTTTGCTCTTGTTGCCCACACTGGAGTGCAATGACATGATCTCGGCTCACTGCAACCTCTGCCTCCCATGTTCAAGTGATTCTCCTGCTTCAGCCTCCCAAGTAGCTGGAATTAAAGGTGCCCATCACCATGCCTGGCTAATTTTTTGTATTTTCAGTAGAGATGGGGTTTCCTCATGTTGGCCAGGCTGGTCTTGAACTCCTGACCTCAGGTGATCTACCCGCCTTGGCCTCCCAAAGTGCTGGGATTGCAGGCATGAGCCACCGTGTCCAGCCTTATGATTTCTTACAAAGTTATTTTCCATAGAGAGTGCTAGATTTTGGGGACTGAAACACATAGAAGAGGGGTGTGTAACCAAAGGAAAAAAAAAAACACAACAAGAAAAGAAAAGAAAATCTCCTGGAATGCCTTTAAAATTTAGCATATTTACAGATCATTTTTTCAGATTCTTTTCCAGCAACTTCATCCTTCCTTATATTCTCATAATGCTTTATCTATAGACCTCTTTCGCCATTGCACTTGTTATTTTTTCCCTTATATCAGGTTGGTTACAATGTATTTGTATTTCTTATTAGGTTGAATCTTAATCAATGACTTTGTCTAATTTGTCTTCCATTTGCTTTATTAAATGCCTAGTCTCATGCTCATAGTTAGTACTCAAAAAATTTCTGATAAATATTTATTAAATGAATTACAAACCAAACCTCATGCTATTTTCTTTTTACCATTCATTCATTATTTACTAACTCAAGCCATTACTAATCCAGCTAGGTTTTGCATTGGACATGAGGGATACAAAAATAAAAATTAGTCTCTGTGTCTAAGCATCTCACCATCTCCATCCCTGTGATTTATTAACAAATATTAGTGAGTATCTGCAATGTGTCTGAGATATCCCAATATCTTTGTGTCCCGTGTAAAATTTCTTGTTTGTTTGTTACACATATTGCCACTTTGTACTTCATCCAAGTCATAAATCTCTAGCCGTCCAGTTTGTGAAGTCTGTCTTTTCCTTTCTGAGGCCCAATGACAGCACTTCTTAAATACTATTAATAATCTTGAGTCATTCCATAGTCCCACAAATAGTGCTTTTTTTCCCTAAGATCTTGAGAATATTCCCATGAGGGAAACATTTTTAGCTCTGGGGAATCTCTTCCCTTCCTACTTTTAGTCATTCTTCCATGCACGAGATTCTTGGTCTTGGTTTTGATTTTTCTTCACTCCCTGTTTTTCTTCTTAGATGATTCCTTCTATTATCTTTTGATATGGTTGGCTGTGTTCCCACCCAAAATATCGTCGAGTTGTAATCTTCAAATGTCAAAGGAGAGATAAGGTGGAGGTAATTGAATTATGGGGGCAGATTCTCTCATGTTGTGCTTGTGATGGTGAGTGAGTTCCTGTGAGAGCTGATGGTTTTATAACTGCTTGGTAGTTCCTCCTGTATTCATTCTTCCTGCTGCTTTGTGAAGAAGGTGCCTTAATTTCCCTTTACCTTCCACCATGATGGTAAGTTTCCTGAGACCATCCAGCCATGTGGAACCGTAAGTCAGTTAAACGACTTTCTTTTAGAAACAACACACTCTAGAGCAGTTTTTTTTACAGCAGTGTGAAAATGGACTAATACAGTAAATTGGTACCAAAGAGAGTGAGGTGCTGCTGTAACGATACCCCAAAAATTTGGAAGCGACTTTGGAAATGGGTAACAGGCAGAGGTTGGAACAGTTTGGAGGGCTCAGAAGAAGGCAAGAAGATGTGGGAAAGCTTGAAACTTCCTAGAGGTACGTTGAATAGTTTTTACCAAAATGCTGATGGTTTTATGGACAATGAAGTCTAGGCTGAGGTGGTCTCAGATGGAGAAGAGGAACTTGTTGGGAACTCAAGCAAAAGTGACTCTTGCTATATGTTAGCAAAGAAACTGGTAGCATTTTGCCCCTGCCTTAGAGATCTGTGGAACTTCAAACTTGAGAGACATGATTTATGGTATCTGGTGGAAGAAATTTTTAAGTAGCAAAGCATTCAAAATGTCACCTGGGTTCTCTTAAAAGCATTCAGTTTTATGCAATCACAAAGAGATGGTTTGCAATTAGAAGTTATGTTTAAAAGGCAAGCAGAGCAAAAAATCTGGAAAAATTGCAGCCTGATGATGAAATAGAAATGAAACATCCATTTTCTGGGGAGAAATTTAATACAGCAGCAGACATTTGCTTGAGTAAGTAGGAGCCAAATGCTAATCACCAAGACAATGGGGAAAATGTCTCCATGGCATATCAGATATCTTCATGGCAGCCCCTCCCACCACAGGCCCAGAGGCCTAAAAGAGAAAAATGGTTTTGTGGGCAAGGCCCTGGGCCTTGCTGCTTTGTGCAATCATGGGACTTGATGCTTTGCATCCCAGCTGTGGATAAAAGGGGCCAACATACAGGCAGGCCATTCTTTCAGAGGGTTCAAGCCCCAAGCCTTGGTGGTTTGCACTGGTTTACACATTTTTGGCCTGCCAGTGCACTGAAGTAAAGAATTGAGGCTAGAAAACCTCTGCCTTGATTTCAGAAGTTGTATGGAAATGCCTGGAAGTCTAGGCAGAAATTTGCTGCAGGGGTGGAGCCCTCATGGAGAACCTCTGCTAGGGTAGCGTGGAAGGTAAATGTGGGGTCAGAGCCCATACACAGAATCCCCACTGTGGTACTGCCTCCTAAGTTCAGCCTTCTTCTTGCCACCTTGTGAAGAAGATACCTTGCTTCACCTTAGCCTTCTGCCATGATTGTAAGTTTCCTGATGCCTCAGCAGTCATGCAGAACTGTAAGTCAATTAAACCTCTTTCCTTTATAAATTACTCAAACTTGGGCAGTTTTTGTTTGTTTGTTTGTTGATGTGTTTTGAGATGGAGCCTCACTCTCTTCCATAGGCTGGATGCAATGGCATGATCTCAGCTCACTGAAACCTCTGCCTCCCAGGTTCAAGTGATTCTTCTGCTTCAGCCTCCTGAGTAGCTGGGATTACAGGTGCCCATCACCATGCCCAGCTAATTTCTGCATTTTTAGTAGTGATGGGGTTTCACCACGTTGGACAGGCTTGTCTTGAACTCCTGACCTCAAGGGATCTGCCCATCTTCGCCTCCCAAAGTGCTGAGATTACAGGTATGAGCCACTGCACCTGGCCAAGCAGTTCTTTATAACAGTATGAAAATGGACTAATAAATGTTTTCTGTTCTCTTCATTTCCTCCAGTAAAACAAAAGAGTAGCATTATCAAGCCCTTTCATCATTGATTCAAGCAAGTTTCTTTTAAAACACTTATAGCATGATGTACAAACTGAAAGCTGTTAAGCCTCCTGTTTCCTTATCCATTCATATATGTACTAAGTCTGGTCAATCTGGTCAGTTCTTGCAGGAAAATCTTTTTGTTGCTGTTTTTGATTCCCATCAGGGGTGTTCTTTTTTTTTTTTTTTTTCCCCGAGATGGAGTTTTGCTCTTGTTGCCCAGGCTGGAATGCAGTGGTGCAATCTTGGCTCACTGCAACCTCTGCCTCCCAGGTTCAAGTGATTCTTCTGCCTCAGCGTCCAAGTAGCTAGGATTACAGATGCACACCAGCTGGCTAAATTTTTTTTGTGGTTTTTGGTAGAGATTGGGTTCACCATGTTGGTCAGGCTCTTCTCCAACTCCTGACTCAGGTGATCCAAGTGGTGACTTTAAATCAAGTACTCTTTACTGCTTAGCATACTGCCTTATAATTTGCTTCGATACCTCCTATCTCCCCCTTCTCTGTTTCATCCATAATACTGTCATAAAGTTAGTTTTCCCCAATACAACTTTTGTCTTATAAAAAGAAAATTAAAAATCTCTTGGAGTCCTTTATTACTTGTAGTACAAAGCCCACAGTATGGTTTCAAACTATTCCACAGATCTTAGCTTCTGTCACTTCCTTATATAAATCTGACAAAATAGAAACTGGAGATAGGAAGGATGCAGAAATGACTAGAAAGAAACCTTAAAGGAGATAAACCTTCAAAAGGCAAAGATTTTTTATCTTTCAAACCATCCTCCAAAAATATCCTTTCATTTTTTGAACTAACACACACAAAAAATCATTTTTAAAGCAAAATCCTTAATCTTCAGAAAAAAATCATAAAACTTTTATAAAACTTGTCCTTTAATGCATTTCAGACTCTCGACTTTATGCTATTTAAGAAACACAAAAAATATGTTTCTAATAAGATCAAATAAACTAAAAAAAAGATTTAACAAAAAAGAACAAATAAACTAATTTTCCTCCTTGTGATGTCCTCATATTTCCTTTACTTTGTACTTTAGTCACAGCACCAAGAAAACATTTGTACTGTAATTAAAAATTTGAAGAAAACTACTCAAATTGTCTCATGCAAACCACTTCAAATTTCACATAAAAGCATTTCTAATTCTGGCATAGCTGATTTAATTAAATGTGGCTATAATAATGGATCTTCTCTTAAGCTTTTCTGTTCAAGAAATACAAATCTTTGTTCTTAAATTTCTTTCCACATTGAGATAACTGGCTTGCTCTGACTCCTCTGTGGGGAGAAGTTCATGATTACTGCGCTTTTCACTTAAAGTTCACAACCTTGAATGTCATGTTGGCAACAAAAATAAGACAATAAAAAATACTGATTTTCTTGATTTCGTGTTATTTCTCTATTTTATTTTGTGTACATTTTCTTATTAGTAGCTGCACCTGCTTCTTACTCTAGTAGAAATGATATGTTAATGAAAGAATATATATGTAATATGCAAGTATATATATTACATTTATAAAATATATGTTCTATATAAAAACATAATACATAATATATAAATATATAAAAATTATATTTATGTATATAAAATATATTTTAACACATATGCTTTTATATATAAACATGTCATTTATAAAACATGTCAAACATATATATATCTACATATATATTTATATTTTTGTAAGCTAGTTTCCATTACCTCTGTTGTTGTTACATCTATTGAGAGGACTTGTCCTGAGCTCCACAGTATCAGAGTCACAGCCAGGATGAAACGTGCACTAGCCAATCTCCAGTCCAGCATCTGAGGGTGGCATATGTCATCGTTAGCACTGAATTCATTTGAAATGTAAAGATGAAAAACAAAAGCTCCTAAAAGGACTCTTAGAGGTAAATGGTAAACCAAATTATTCAGTTTCAGTATATTGGAGTGCATCTCTACGAAACGTAACTAATACTTAATAGAAGCTGTTCATCTCCCAGAATGAATTCTATCAAGGTTTCTTTTCCATGGCAACTTAGATTAGGGCTGTACGGCTATAATAATAATTTAATTCAAACTAACCCATAATCTGTGAAATACAGTTAACATAACTTTATTTTTTGTCTGTCAAATCTAGAGATTACAATTCTATATATGTACCTGAGGAGAAATTTGTAACAGTGGCAAGGCATTAGAGAATAAGTTCTTATTGGTTTGTGGTGAACCAGAGAGACTGTGGTGTCTAAAACTATTTAAATCCAAAATTCAAAACACCCACCATCAGTAGGAGAATTTTTTTATGTCCTTGTGTTATGTCAGGATTTCATAAGCAAGATTCGAAATTGTTATTCAATCTATCAGATAGTACTATATCAAAATTGAAAAATTACATATAAGATACAATATCAAAAGACAAATTACTTAATGGAAGGTATTTTTGATATATACATAAATAAAAGATTATCATTTAGAAAATGTAAATAAATCCTTTAAATACAACTTTAAAGATTGACACACAATTAAATAAAAATGGGCCAAAGTTATAAACATTAATTTCATAGAAAATGAATGGACAAAATTTTCCATAACATGTACAATTTCTTCAATGCTAATACAAAGAGAAGTGAAATACCATTTTATACACTTAGTTTGGCAAAAATTTGGTCGAACCTTGCAATGTTAGAATGGTTTCAGGAAACAAAAACACAAAAAATTCTGGTGGAGTTGAAAATGAATCCAATCATTTGGAGAAAATTGGGCAATTTACACAAAGGTTGAAAATGCTTATCTCCTATTTAGGATGCATTTATTTCACTTCTAGGTATATATATTCCTTAGAGAAACTGTCGATGTTTATATGAGGACATGTATCTGGAAGTTCATAGCCTCATTGCTTATAGTAGTCAAAAACTGGAATCAACCCAAGTGCCCCACTCAAGGGAAAATAGATTTATTAACTGAGATGTAGTCAAACTACTGACTTAAAGTAAATGACTTAAATACATATTTACTGTGAAAACAAATAACTTAAATATATGTTTGGATTTATATGCATGGATTTCAAAAAACAGTTTTGGGGAGAAACGGGAAGTGTAGAACAGTACATGACTTTCATACAATTTACTGAAAATGTAAATGCCCAAAGCAATATCATACATTTTGGAACCTGATTCATGATTATGATTACCTCTGCAGAGAAGAAAAAATGAGTAAAATTATAGAGAAAAATATAAGGGACTGGGTTTTAAACCTATATATATTTTAAAGCAAATATGTAAAAATGTTACCCTTGTTAATTCTGGGTAATGAGCACAAAGATGTGTTATTTATATGTGTCTGACTTTTTAGATTAAAAAGTCACTATCCAGCCAGCTAAAGCTCATCTATAGTCTACATCAGGCTGAACCTGCTGCCAGTTTGACTACTGTGAGTTACGAAACTGTAGGTAAAATGGGGCATTGCTCTACTGAGGAAAGATCATGCAGCACGAGGTAGAACAAAATAGGCATGATTCCAAGCTTTGCCACTTGGTACATGGCAGTGGGAAAGCCTTCCAAGTTCATCCTTTATGAATGAAAAGTCTCAGGAAACTCTGTTTGCTTAAAAAAATCATTTGGAAAACCTGCTGGAGGTAAAGAGAAAATGGATGCTAGAATGGAATCTGAAAGATTGAATTTGAGTCATGTTTTTGCTTTAATATCTGTGTAACCTTGAATATGTCATCATTTACCCTACTCAAGGTTCATTTTACTTGTTTGTGAAATGAGAAGCAATTCCCATCTCAAATGAGCTTTAAGAGGATTGAATTGATTCATGAATCCCCTTTCTATCTCATTTACTATTTATAACCTGTATGTGAAAGAATATGAGAGATCATTAAATATTTCCTTAATAACTACATTTGTTCCGGCATGACCCAAGATTTTTTTCTGACATTTTCTTGAAGAATTGTTACTGCGGCTCTTTCCTTGAGCTCACTGAGTTCCCACAGAGGTAGAGGCTTGGGTGAGTGCCACTGGTAACCCACTGCCGTGAGTTGCCTCTAGTGTTGGAGGTGGGGTCTGGAGAGAGGCAACTGGATAATGGGGGCAGGTTTCCCTTTGGTGCTGTTCTCTCCTGATAGGTATCGCGATATCTGGTTATTTAAAAGTGTATAGCACCTCTCCTCTCTTTTTCCTCCTGCTCTGGTCATGTGAAGAGGCGCCTGCTTCTCCTTTGCCTTCCACCAACATCGTAAGTTTCATGAAGCCTCCCCAGCCATGCTTCCTGTACAGCCTACATAACGGTGAGCCAATTAAACCTTTTTTCTTTATAAATCACCCATTCTCAGCTGTGTCTTTATAGCAGCGTGAGACTAGACTCACACAGGTAGCCCCTGTAAAACTAACAAGAGAGGGAAGACCCTGACAAGTGATTGATTGCAGTTGTGTAGCAGTTAAGGACTATGGAAAAGAATTTTAAGCCTAGGACATTATCAGAGAGTATTTCAAATGCAAGAAACGAAAAAAAAAATAAAAAAACTTTGGCTCACATTCCTAAAAACAACAACAAAAAACAACTTGTAACTGTGAAACAGTTAGATTTTACTAATAAATGTTACATGCTGGTATGTGAACAAATGTTTTATCTAAATAGAATGGCATCTGAATGAACTATGTCAGTTAAGACTTAAAATTGAGATAAAATATTTTAGCAATTTTGTCACTGTCCATAACATTTATTTATCAAATATAATTTGGACTTTTATGTAATGTTTAAAATAGTTGTTCACTATGACACCAATGAGTTTATTTCAGAGTCTTGTCACATAATGCTAGTTCTTTTCTTTTCTGAAAGGGAGCAGTAAATTCTCTCTGCGTTCTCTTTTTCCTAACTTGATATTTGGACTGAGATTTTCAGTAAGGATATAAAAAACAAAAAACAAAAGACCAGTAAATCATGACTGTGTCTCCAAATTGAGAAAATAACCAGTAAGAATGCAATAGTTATCTGATGAAAATACCAACCAAATCCTGTATTAGCCATCACTTTAGAAACCAGCCACTTAATTGTGTTTTCTCCTGATTTTCCTGATGTCTCTTTAACTTTATATAAAGGAGGATAACTAAGAACATAACTGTATTTTAAAAATTATTTCATATTTCCAATATATCTTTTATTTATTTTTATTTTTTTGAGATGGAGTTTCACTCTATTGCCCAGGCTGGAGTGCAATGGCACAATCTTGGTTTATTACAACGTCCGCCTCCCAAGTCCAAGCGATTCTCCTGCCTCTTTCCGAGTAGCTGGGATTACAGTTGCCTGCTGTCATGCACAGCTAATTTTTTGTATTTTTAGTAGAAATGGTATTTCACTATGTTGGCCAGGCTGGTCTCGAACTCTTGACCTCAGGTGATCCACTTGCCTTGGCCTCCCAAAGTGCTGGGATTACAGGCGTGAGCCACTGCGCTGGCCTATATATCTTTTTAAAAGAAATTGTTGTCCCATTTAATCAAAGACAAACTCCAATTGTTTATGTTTCCTTTCTTCCTTTTTATCATAAAAATAGGTTTCAAAAGTGAAAATTGCCCAATTTTATATGTCTTTCTATGTGGATTTCCTTTAACTATTTTTATGTACATTTTCCTAACCAGGTTTTGCCTTGTCTCTGTAATCTTATAAATGGCACAGAATGATGAGTGTTTATAGTATTGATGATTATGTCTGAGGTATATATTTTTGTGCTTGGGTGTATATAGGAAAAATCATGATGGATCATCTTACAGATAACCACATCCTGATTATTTGGATAAGGAGATGTAAAAATAAATGCTGAGTTTAAATACACACATTTAATGGTTTAAAGCCATGCTTGTAGCCAGTTAACCAAAAGGCCAAGTTCCTAAATATGGCATTTGGTACACTAATGAAAACAAACACCCTGGCACCTGCCACACAAAAGACATTTGATTAACTAGTTGAAACTTGATTGCTACAAAATTAGAAACAGAGGAAATTATAGGGAGGAAAGGAAAAGCCTAGGCTCAGCCCCATTTTCCTATTTTGTTAATAGTGGATAAATATAGCCCACGATTTAAAATCTCCTGGGCACCATGTATACTCCAGATCACAGAAAGTTCAATGAAAGATGTTCATTGTCTGCATAAATAAACCAAAGTAAAGGTGTTTGTATTTTTTTAGCACATCAATTTTTTTTAGTAGATTAAAAAATTTTATTTAATGTTGGTAACTAACAAAAGATTGGTAAGTTCTGTGACAGGGTGGGGGCTGAACAAAAATGAACTGGAAGATACATAGCAACAGAGAAATCACATTAGGAAATGCTTTCCCCAATAGAGACCATATGAAATTTGGTTAGGGTTTAATTAGACAAATATTAATACTTTGACTCTTAAATCATACTAGTGTGACATCTATATTTTTGCCAGTATAAATCTTTAGTGGCTCAAATTACTAGTGGTAATCATGGAATCTCCCTCGCACCTTTTAGTTGAAAAACTGTACAACAAATAGCATATAGCTGTTTTTCTTGGACATTTATTATTTGGGTACACATTGACTTTTTAAAAGCAATTTTTAAATAATATTTCTTTGGATAGTGAGGAGTTTCGAAAGAAACAGCAGCCATGGAATCTGCCTTTTAGAAAATTATCTGTGTACTTCCTTCATATTTTAGTCATTGGACTATTATATATTTTGACTTTTTAAATAATTCTGCTGAATAAACAAATGTATAACATCTTAAGCTTTATTTTAAAGACTTTCCACATGTAAGAATTGATTATATTCTGAAAGGATCTTTCAAACTGGCTAGAGTGATGGAGTAAGGTGGTTAGGTATAAAGTTTTGTTAGGAGTTATAACATTTTGTTGCTTTTGTTTAGGATATATTGTACATTTTTAAAGAGGTGTTAGAGTTCCAATTAACAGTAAAGGCTCTGAAATTCCAGCAATAAAGAAAAATTGGTTTAATTATATTTAAACTAGAGTTTAATGAGAAGCCTGTTAAAATGAAGATGTTTTTATTGGTAGGAATAAGCGTTGCAATAAGCCATTGTTATTGTGTAAAGTATCTCCCAAGTGGGCTGGGGTAGAAAAAAAGAGATTGAAAAATCATTGATCTACAAAAGAAAGAGCAAACTGCTATGAGAAATGTAAGAGTTAGAGATAGTTAAGCTGAAAAAGAGAAGCACTGTGAGCCAGCATCTAATCTAGTGCACATTTTAATCAATAAGACTTTAAAACTATCTGCATTTGAAGAAAATTGTGTTGAAAAAAAAAGTCAGGTGTTAAGGACATTTTTCTTCAACCTGTGACTTTATGATTAACATCTGACTTATTGATAGTTGATCCAATAATTAGAAATTCACAAAGGTACTAGGTTTGTGGGTAAATATTGATATTGTCTAGGACTTTTTAATTATTTACCCTAATATCTTGATTGTAAATACTCAGACTCCACTCTCATTTAGCAAAAATTTAAAATAAAGGACTTAATTAAAGATAAAGGACTTACAAACTAATTTAATGGCTACATTTTCTTTACTTTCTTTTCTCACTGTGACAGAGCACGTTTAAGAGATTTAACTCAGGATATTTTATAAAAGGGCCTTAGTTCTGACAACATGAAATGACCATGTGTGCCTGCCGACAACACTGCCTAAAATCTTCCATCTTTGAAATAATAGGCAAGTTGTGAGTCAGCTTGGCCCATAAGTAAACCTGTAAAACATAGTACCTTCTTCAGGCTACCATTTATCCCACTCTATTAAGTTACAGTCAATATGGAATAATAAATGACAGAGTGACAATAATTTTTTATTTTAGAAAAATGCCTAAAACAAACAATGCTTAACACAAAGCCTGCATAGCTTGCTGCAATGGAAAAAAGACCTGACGCGTGAGTTGTGAGACTCAGGCTCTTCATTGCTCTGCTGCTATTTAATGATGTGATGTTGGGCAAACACGTTCCTCTCCATATCAGGTAAAATGGAGTTGGTCTTGGAGTTGGTCTAACTGACCTCTAATGTTGCTTCTGGCTTTTAAAGTTCACTGGCGAAGTTGGCTATTTTCTGGTAAAATTGCAGACACTTAACATGTAGGTAATGATAATAGTTGGTACAGATTTAGCTAGGAAAACTGACTTGATGAGTTCCTCAAATTAGCCAAAGTTTATGCAAAAAAATTGCATTCAGGCTGTGATGTAAATATTTGCCTCTTTCCTTTCAGTATTTTTAAATTAAATATTTCTAGCTGAAAAGAAAGAATCTCCAAATCTTTGATATTTGGATGTCACGTATGGTAAGACATTCCATTTTTAAGACCATGTTAAGAAAAAAAACAATGCTACCAATTAAATTGATATGCTTATCAAAAGTAAGACTAATTTCAATTTCAGAGATGTTAAATATGAGGCAGAATTGATGACATACGACAAGAGTTTTACTTGCTTACTTAGGATTTTTTTTTTTTTTTTTGCAACTGAGTCTTAGTCACCCAGGCTGGTGTGCAGTGGCGCAATCTCGGCTCACTGCAACCTCCGCCTCGCGGTTCAAGCAATTCTCCTGTCCCAGCCTCCCGAGTAGCAGGGATTACAGGTGCGAGCCGCCATGTCTGGCTAATTATTTGTGTTTTTAGTGGAGACGGTGTTTCATCATGCTGGCTAAGCTGGTCTTGAACTCTTGACCTCTTGATCCTCCCACTTTGGCCTCCCAAACCTCCCAAAGGGCTGGGATTACAGGCGTGAGACACCCCGCTGGCCTGTTTCTTTCTTTTTTTTGAGATGGAGTTTCACTCTTGTCACCCAGGCTGGAGTGCAGTGTCACAATATTGGCTCACTGAAACCTCTGATTCCCGGGTTCAAGCGATTCTCCTGCCTCAGCTTCCCAAGTAGCTGAATTACAGGCGCCTGCCACTGCACCGGGCTAATTTTTGTATTTTTAGTAGAAATGAGCATGTTGGCCAGGATGGTCTCGAACTCCTGACTTCAGGTGAGCTGCCCTCATCAGCCTCCCAAAGTGCTGGGATTACGGGTCTAAGCCATTACGCCCAACCTTACTTAGGATTTTTTTTTCCTCATTTTTCTTTTTTTCCTATCATGCATAAGTCAGTATGCTCATTTCTCTACCCTTTCAAAACAAAAATTGTTAGAACTGAGATTCTAGATGCCATAGAATGCAGTTATATTCTCTTTTTTAAGCTGAGAGAAAGAAAGGCTGGTATGATGTTTAATTTGGCTATCAGAAATGTTTTAAATCAGATAAATAACAATAATTTTAAAATATTTGAGTACTACTCTCCTGCATTTGGAATTAATAGTCTATCAAGATAAAATAATCATTTGAATATTCTCTCAATAATCATGTTCTTAATTTTAGTAGATATAAAATTGGTGACGACAACATAGGAATTTTTGATAATGAGAATTTTCAGACCTCTAAAACCTCCACCAATATCACACACATATATATCAGATTGAAAATCATTGATCTATGTGATATATGTGTGTGATGTATATATACACACCCATATATGTATATGGGTGTGTATATATGTATATATGTGTGTGATATATATATATATGATTATAATATATATTTATACAATATAATTATACATTATAATGTATGATTATAATATATAATGTATATATATCACACGTATATATGTGTGTATATGTCACACACATATATCACATAAATCAATGATTTTCAATCTCATATATATGTGTGTGATATTGGTGGAGGTTTTATATATATGTATATTTTTTTCACATGTTGTGACTCCCAAAATCTTCTTTCAATGAAAGAATAAATATTCAAAAATAAAATTCTGTCAGACAATATATAGATGTTCAACAACATCAGAAAAATACTTCTGTGATGCTGGGGAATCACAGACTCAGGCTCAGACTTGAACGATAGGGATAAGAGTTTTAGCCGTGCTCCTTAATGGGCTGGTGATGTTGAACAAGACTCTAAAATTGTCAAAACTGTCTAATGAAAATGGTTTTCTTCACAAAATGTAAGTTAATTAATTTTAGTCAATTTAAATTATGAATTTACAAACAGCACAAATTATGGAATTGGCTTAGAGTTCAAATAAAAGAAGTAAGCCTTTAAATTTATATTTAATATTGTTTGTTAAAAATATATGAGGATATACATTTATCTATGAAAAAACTACATCATTTTTATTTTTATATTATAAGTAAAAACTTCAATGGAAAGTAAAATAGTAGACAGAAACATTTTTTAAACTATAATTTGAAAATATTAATTACATGTTTTAAAATATGATTAAAAATTATTGTTATGAAGCGATTGTTGAAAAGTGATTGCTATGAAGCTGAAGGCAGATGTTTGAAGCCAGGTTTTTTCTACATACGCAAAATTTACACTCAACAGTCACTTAGGGAACTTGGAGCCATTCACAGAGACAATCTGCAAAACTTATATTTAAAAAATCAAAAGGATAAATTTTTAAATTATATTTTGTCATTACATAGGTAACCTGAATATTTCAATAAGTGACAATACTTGAACAAAGTTTTAAGAAAGGCTTTTCTGGGTTTCTTTGTGGAGAGAAGCACCCAGATGATTGAGACACTTACCTGCTGGAAAGCAAAGGCTTGGACCTCCTGTCGTTGGGGTCTCTGTTTTACTGAAACTGCGATTCCAGTCTTTGATGAATTTTGCCTCACAAACAAGACAACTGAGGGTGTCTGCGGCACTTAGAAGCTTAGAAATGGGGAAGTAGTTTGAGATCATCATAAACTCAGAGATTAAAACTCATTGAGGATTTTCATCCAAGAGCAATTAAAAATTGCTTGTGGCTTGTAGCTTCTGTCACTAACCCATACATCATCTATATTACCCTCATAAAAAATACATTTGAGAAATACTCATGGTTCTTAGCCATTTATTT
Source organism: Cebus imitator (assembly GCF_001604975.1). Lineage (NCBI taxonomy): Eukaryota > Metazoa > Chordata > Mammalia > Primates > Cebidae > Cebus > Cebus imitator. The sequence goes on along the minus strand of NW_016107358.1, from coordinate 552,212 downwards.
TAAAATGTCCTTATGAAATTTGCTATTTTAAATAAATTGTGTAATGGGAATTTATGTTTTGGATTCCTGAAAAAAGGAGCAAGTTGAGATTGAGAAATTATAATTTCCCATTTAAAAATTTAAACATCAGCTGGGCACGGTGGCTCATGCCTGTAATTCCAGCACTTTGGGAGGCCGAGGTGGGTGGATCACCTGAGACCGGGAGTTCGAGACCAGCCTGGCTAACATGTGAAACGCTGTTTCTACTAAAAACACAAAAAATTAGCCAGACGTGGTGGCACACACCCGTAATCCCAGCTAGTTGGGAGGCAGGAGAATCGCTTGAACCTGGAGGTGGATGTTGCAGTGAGCCGAGATAGCGCCATTGCACTCCAGCTTACACAACAAAAGCAAAACGCCATCTCAAAAAAAAAAAAAAAAAATCAAAATACCAGGAATGTGTTCCCAATTCTTGGTGCTCTTCAATTGGCAGTAGCAAATGCTCCAAAGTCAAAAAGCCAGTTAGAAGAAGAGCCAGAACAACAACTTTCATTTTCAGACTCTCAGTTTCATGCTCCTTCAAGTATAACCTATTTGTATAAAACCTTTTCCATCTCCCAAACAATTTTTTATAAAGTAAATATTTTTTATGGATGCAGTATTATTAATGTGGCAGAAATCTACATTTTAAAATTACTTTCCCTGAAGGCAACAAATTAGTAAGAATGATGCATTACTAGTACATGTGTTAACTGATTTTATTCTATTTGGTGCCATTTTCACTTTTTTACTCACTTTGCCTTCCAAAATCTTAAAATTTTATTTTTAAGTATCTCTGTCTGTTTTCTTCTTCTATTTGGATCTGTGATTAATACTACTAGTCTCTTACTTGCAAAAAATTAAGAAGCCAGAAACCTATAATGCCACTTTAAAGAAAGATTGCATTATTATTTTTAAAAACCCAGATCTGGATGTTTACTGAAGTGTTTAGTTGCTATAACATTATTTAAGGCAGAAACCATGTCATGTTCACCCTTGCATCTAAGCACCTAACAGAATGCCTGGTGTAGAGTCAAATGTGTGTGTTGAATGAAAGCATGAAGCAGCCTTATGTGGAAGATAAACAGAAATACAGGGCAGATATTAATATCCCAGCTTTCTTGATATGAAAACCAAGGTAGAGGGAAGATAAGAGATTACCCTAGATTTCTACACCTGTAGTAATATGTGATGAAGCTCCTGCTGGAATCCTGATACATCCATTAGTATTTCACATGACAGATTCTCATTCTAATAAAAGTTACATGTATCACTATTCGCCAATAATCATCCCTCTACACTGTAGGATTTCTCCTTATCGAACATTAATCTGTACCTAAATCCCCAAATAGCTACATATTTCTTGATATAAATCTGTGTTACTTAAAAATAGAAAATTACGTTAGTATATTATTGTAGGCAATTCTGCTACGGAAATTTGTTGTTTAATTCTAATGCTCACTAATGGGAAAATAGCTTTGAAACTGTAGATAGGGAAAAGCTAATAGAGTTGCATATACTGGCTGGCCATTCTGTATATAGGCTTTTTAAAATTCAGCATTCAAAGGCTTTCAGAGGGTAAAATTGGATAAATTAAGTTAAATGTAGCATACTTACATCTGAAGTTAATGTGGAATATCACTACCCCCTTCACCCTTTACCCCACTTTGTACTTAAATAAAATATTTAATCAAAATCTTACATCATAATTATGTTAAGTTAGCCAACATAATAGATGAAAAAGTACTTCTAACGTGTAAACAGAGGGGCAAGCATATACATTTTTTTTTTTGAGCCGGAGTTTCGCTCTTGTTACCCAGGCTGGAGTGCAATGGTGCGATCTCCGCTCACCGCAACTTCCGCCTCCTGGGTTCAGGCAATTCTCCTGCCTCAGCCTCCTGAGTAGCTGGGACTACAGGCACGCGCCACCATGCCCAGCTAATTTTTGTATTTTTAGTAGAGACGGGGTTTCACCATGTTGGCTAGGATGGTCTCGATCTCTTGACCTCGTGATCCACCCGCCTCGGCCTCCCAAAGTGCTGGGATTATAGGCGTGAACCACCGCGCCCAGCCATATAAATTGTATAATACTCAACAATAGGATGCATTTATTGGCCATACACTGCATGCCAGATACTGGGGATATAAAAATAAAAATAAAAAAATGCTTTCTCTGTCTTCCTGTTGCTCACAGCCTGGTTCAGGCGGAAACTCCTCAACCACTTGCCCTGCCTAGGGATTTTCTTCTGCAAGAACTGATCCTTTCTGGAATGCTTCCACTTCCTTCAAATGGAATTGTCCCATATAACCTTTTAAAAAATAACATTTGCATAGTGGTGCTTTATTATCTTGAAATTAATCTCCTGTTATCCTTATAACAGTCATGTTAGATTTATATAGAAAACATGATAATTCTATTTTCTAAAAATCTGTGAACTGAAACAAGCTGAGTTACTTTAGAAATCTGGTGTCCTAATGCCTAGTATTGTATGTACACTTTCTAATACCATAAAGTGAATTAGTAGAAATAGACCTGGATGGATCTGAATCTTGATTAGGCATGTCATTTAGCCTTTTTGTTTTAACATCTTCTTCAGAAAAAATAGGGCAAAGACCTAATTAGTAGGGTTAGCATGAAGATCAGAAGTAATCTGGGTAAAGTGACGGGCTTAAATTAGTTACTCAAGGCCAGGCGCGGTGGCTCATGTCTGTAATCCCAGCACTTTGGGAAGCTGAGGCAGGCGGATCACGAGGTCAGGAGTTTGAGACCAGTCTGATGACATGCTGAAACCCCGTCTCTACTAAAAATACAAAAAATTAGTCGATGTGGTGGCGCACGTCTGTAATTCCAGCTGCCAAGGCAGGAGAATCGCTTGAACCTGGGAAGCGGAGGTTGCAGTGAGCCGAGATCCTACCATTGCACTCCATCCTGGGCGACAGAGCAAGACTCCATTAAAAAAAAAAAAAAAAGTTACTCAATAAATAACAGTTATCAGTATACTGAGATTGCCTTCGAAATATAGCAACTTTACAAAATATTTTAATTACTTTTTAATTTTTTTATTATACTTTAAGTTCTGGGGTACATGTGCAGATCTTGCAGGATTGTTACACAGGTATACACATGCCATGGTGGTTTGCTGCCTCCATCCCCCCAGCGTTATCCCTCCCCAAACTCCCCACCTCCTGCTATCCCTCCCCTAGTTCCCCACCCCACAACAGACCCCAGTGTGTGATGTTCCCCTCCCTGTGTCCATATGTTCTCATTTTCAACACCCACTTATGAGTGAGAACATGAGGTGTTTGGTTTTCTGTTCTTGTGTCAGTTTGCTACTACTTTTTAGTTTTTATGAAAAAATATTTTTATCATTCATTTTAAGAAACAAAATTAGTCTTCAAAATCTAGAATTATGGCAGAGTGATAGAAAATAAAATATATTAAGAAAAATAATATTGAATGGGGAGGAAATTTCACTATAGGGAGTTATCAATAGAAATCACTCTAACATTTGGTGCGTTATTATTTTGAGTCATAATATTTCTATAAAAATTCCTTCCAACTATAGAAAATGTAACCCTCGGAAAGAAACAAAAGAAAGTTCAGTTGTACTGAAGGCATCATTATTCTTCTGGCTGTAATTGTGCCAACTAAAGTGAACTTTTAATACCATTTTATATAATACTTTTAAAGTGGAATTTTTACATGTTTATAGCCTTAGGGATCATAGGAATATAGAATTTTAGAAAGAGAGGAAGCAATCATTAGAAATGATCACATTTAATACTCTCTAATAGATGGAGAAAGTGAGTGATGATCAGAGAAAATGCTCAAGGGAGAGGAGAGAAGATAAGAATACAGAAATGTCTGGAGAGGAAGAGGGAGAAGAAGGTGATGGCAAAGGCACTGCTGCTAGAGAGAGGATATGGTTTGTATTAAGGCCTGAGCTAATGAAGTGGCAATAAAGAAGGGGTCACTGCTCCAGGGGTGTACCATGATACTTACTTGAAGAAAGAAGAGAAAGCACTCAGCTACAAAATGCCTTTAATCTGAGAAATCTGGAGACATTTGGAGAGTTGGTTCATTTAAGAGAGATACCCAGAATTAGCACCTTGTTGTAGCTTACCCATTGTACCTTCACAAACTCCAGTTTTACTGAGGGAAGAATAAAGCTTCGGGGAAGCTGAATGATTTGTCCATGAAGCTGTTGAAGTCAGAACTAGGATTAGAAGTCTAGTTTTCTGCCTGCAAATCTTGGATTGCTCTGACTGAGCTGTTGAATCTAAGCAAATTACAATATTATCAATATTGTAATTTGCTTAGGACAAAATACAATATTATCAAGCTTTAATTTGTGCTTAAGGCTTGTGTGAAGCTGTATAGGTAGATTATAATAGAGCTAGAACAATATATTAGGATTTCTTTGAGTTCTTTATTTTTTGAGACAAGTACAATTAATCTGATTTTATTAATCAAACATTCAAATCATTGAGAGTATTTGTAAAAGAAGTTAAAATAATAGCCCTGAGGTTTCTGTGCCTAATCAACTAAAGATATCTGCTTCTCTACTGCTCATTATTCATGATATAAGAATTAGTTAAAAATCCTGGGAAATAAGGGGGAGAAAGCTACGGTCGACCTTAAACACGCTAAATAATTTTTTATTGAAGCCATAGTAAAATTCACTTACATGGAGGACACTTGAACTGTTATCAACAGAAAGTACTCTTTACAAAAGTTCTATAAGAGTGCTGAAGAGTAATATCAAAGTAAGAGAAGACACAAAATGTCCCTGATGTTTTTGGGTAGACTATTAGATATAATACTATCAATTCTATAACTTATATAGGCATTAAAATCACCATGATTCATTCTCAAAAATGCTAAATTTTTAGGAGAAAAACTCATAAACAAATAATAATCACATTCCTAAACCTATAGAGTCTGTTATTCGAAGAAACAGCATTTGAATTGTTAGAGCTGAATTCATTGAGTGCACACTAAACCTGAAATGAAATGTTACATTTCTTCTCAAACAGAACTCAAATGTATGCTTCACATTAACTCTCAATTCAATCATGGAATAGCAAGAGCACTACAAATACTGAAGAACAGACATAATCAAAGTGTATTCCAGCTGTTATCAACATCATGTTTGTATATTTGATATAAAAGGAGAAAAACAAGATGCTTTAGGTTTTAAGAACAAAGAATTTCATTAGGGATGTTTCTGAAGCTTCAAGTTTGTTTAGACCACTCTTCTATATAAAACATTTTTTGAGGAAAGCAAAATAATGCTATTAACATACCTATAGAATTATTATCTTGCATCCACCTTCTCTTTGTTTTGAAATGAAAGAAATGCAAAAAGCAACGTAATAAATATCTGAATAAGCAATTAGTTCCACCTTAAATTTACATTGCAAAAATATCTTTGCTTTTCTACTCATTTTAGAGAGGGAAATATTACCAAAAATGTTTCTAATTAAAAAAATCCAGATATAATCAAAACACTTAAAGAGTCTGTGAAAGTAAAAAAATAGTTAAAAGAAAAAAAGCACTAAATATTTGTCAATTTTTACATACAACTTACCTTGTGAAAAATCAGGAGATTCAAACTTTAGAGTACTGTGTGTGCAGTTTCTCCAAAACTCAGCCCTATGGTGAGTTTTCTCTCTGACTTTTTATAGTCTCAGTTATACACCCCTTACTCCAATCCCTGCCTTTGCTTTGTGTTACATCATTTCTACAGATTTTCCACTGAGCATTTTCCCAAGCCTCTGTTCAATCTCTTTCTCTCCCTCCCTCTCCCCCCTTCCTTCTGCTTTTCCCTCCCTCCTTTCCCTCCATATTTAGTCTATCTCTTGCTTTGATCATGGCATTTAAGTAGCAGTGGAAGCATAGGCTCTGGAAAATTTAAGTATAGATTGTGTTCAGCTTCACACCCATCACCTCTTCCTGAGGTTTTAGTCAAGCTCTGGCTATTACAAATCATATTTGAGAAATAAAATACACTAATAATTGTTGAAAAGTCACCAGGGAATTTCAAAGTATGATTTAGGGAGATTATAATCAGACACAAACTGATTTATTGGTGTAATTTTTGGATCTTTAAATGATCAGCTGTGGAAATAATGAATCGTTTCAGCCTCAGTCAGGTGCACAGTGCTGTGTCAGCGAAACACAATGACAGCTACTTCGTAATTAACATTGCTATACTGGGAAGACTGTCACTAACAAACCTATAAATACTGAGCCGTGACATGTGAGCTATAAATGAAGATGCTGTAATCATTTTTATCTTGCTGTTGTCCTCCAGTACTTTAATTTCCTTTTAACCAAAATATTTCTGCCTCTGTCTGGACGTTTCTTTTATTCTTATCTCTTACTAAGCACATTTGCATCTCTGCAAATTATTAAGTTATTAAGACAACATATTATCTTATTAGATCATTAATGGCTCCTTTGATTTACCAGAGGGTCCCCATTTGACAGATAAAGAGGCAGAGGCTCAGGTAAATCAAGTGACTATAAGGTCACACAGCTAGGAAGTGGTCTCAGAGCTGGATTTCAAATGCAGATCTTCTTAATTCCATACCCAGTTCTTTCCCTACGACTGCCTTCTGTCTCACTACTTTAAAAGCTACAAAAGAGAATCCAAAGCAGATTATATTTTTGCACAAAAAGAAATAACTTTGTTCTTTTTGGTTTTCCTAAAAAGGCCATTTAAAATACTAGTCACTAGTATAGGAACTATTACATGGTTAATTTGGATCTAGATGGGGGAACTGACCAGAGCACACAGAATTGGTGGGTTAGTAAAATGCTTCATTTTTATGAAGGGTTTCCAGGGATAACATATGTCTCAACAAGCTTGAAATTTGAGTAGTTGGCAGAGACAGTTCACAAGTCAAGATAAAAATACAGCCTAATTGTGGACCCTTGTTTAGACATTACTGCCATAAATCAGTTATGTTAGCTTGAATCCACATGATGGAAAACTCTCAATACAGATTAATGGATGCATCATAATGTTACTAGAAGCCAATATTATTGACATACCTTTTATTCTTATTTGAAAAGCCTCTCTTAGCATGCCGACAAGTGATATCTGTGGCTGATTTATTCCAGATCTGTCCCTGCTTAGACAGTCCAAAGATTCCACCCTATTTGTGGATTTTGTTGACCTAATTCAAAAGTTTGACTTAACTGTTCTGCAGCAGTAGAAATAGCAACAGTTTATTCCAGGAACATCCACGGTACATTTAAGCCACTTACACAGCCTTCTGTATATTATTCACCTCTATGTCATTTACTTTTGCGTTTATACATGATAGAAAAATTCTATTACCTTCAAAGAGAGAGGAAAAATTGGAGCATGCAAAGAAATGAAAGATAAAGAGAATATTCTGGGTGGGATGGGGAGACACTAAGATGAGAAAGGGAAAAAATATTAATGAACACTTTTTCAGCTAGCATGTCATAATTTAATTTTCATAACAACCTTGCCAAGGAAGTATAAGTTTCCAAATATAATAGATGAGAAACCTAAAGCTCAGTTAGGTGTAGAAACCCAAATCTGTAAAATGAATAGCCCAAATTTTCTTAGCTTAGAGGTGATGAGACAAAGTGTTGAACCTTACTGTCTCTATCAGAATGTGGCAGGAAAGAGATGGCACATTCAAATTGAGTAATTTGAAGAGAACGTGATGTGAACATCGTGTAGAAGAACCAGAAGGGATCATATAGTATAGTGAACCCGAGTCCAGAAGAGTTGAGTATAGTTACAGGGACCCGGAGACAAAGGGATCTTGAGTAGACAAAGTTGTCTGGCAGAAGTGTGATATTTCACTTAGGGACACTGTAAGTCAAGAGCAAACTACAGGTCATGGAACCTATGAAATAAGCACAAGACTTCACTCTACTTCTTTTCTTCAATCTCCTGTGGTGTTTCCACAGTGTGGTGAAACCAAAATGGAAAAGAGATTGAAAGAGGGGAGATAAAAGGACCCAATACTGTGCTCAGAGAAACACAAATTGGGTCCTTTGTAAAGACCAACATGACTGCAAATGCCACTGTTATTCATATTATTATCTAATATTTCCTGCTCTTTTTTTCAACTCTCAAGTCAAGTTTGTTGAGGTATAATTTGCATACACAACATTTACTCTTTTAAACTGTACGGTTTGATGAGTTTTGACAAATGCACATGCTGTGTATGTATCTTCCACTACAATTAATATGCAAAACATTTCCACACATTTCCCTAATGCCTGTTTGCAGTCAATCCCTTACCACACCCCCAGGTCCTGGCATCCACTGATTTGATTTCTGTCCCTATTTTTGTCTTTCCTAGAGTCTGTAGGAATAAATAAAACATATAGTATGTAGCATTTGGAATCTATTTTTGAGTCTTATCCATATTGTTAAATGTATAAGCTTTTTTTTTTTTTTTTTTTTTTTTTTTTTTTTTTTTTTTTTTTTTTTTTTTTTTTTTTTTTTTTT
>NW_016107358.1:542527-543594 GCF_001604975.1 Cebus imitator | reverse complement strand
TTTTTTTGGTAGAGATGGGATTTCACCATGTTGGCCAGGCTGGTCTCAAACTCCTGACCTCAAGTGATCTGTCTGCCTTGCCCTCCCAAAGTGCTGGGATTACAGGTGAGAGCCACTGTGCCTGGGTATGTATGATCATATTTAAAAGTATGGCTGTTCTATTGGATGAACATACTGTCAATTTGTGTATTCATTCACCAATTGGTGAAAATGTGGGTTGTTTCCAGTTTTGGACAAATATGAATAAAGCAACTGTAATATTAATATACAGTTGAGCGAGTAAATGTTTTCATATCACCTGAGTACATACATAAACGTGGGATTCCTATATCATGTGTTAAGCGTATGTTTAACTTAATAAGAAATAGCTAAACTGATTTCCAAATGGTTCTACCATTTTGCCTTCCCACCAGCAATATAGGAGAGTTCTGTTTGCTCAGCATGCTGGTGAGCATTTGACATTGCCATTAAAATATTAAGTTCTTCTAAAAATTATATAGGAGTAAAATACATTATTGTATTTTAATTTGTATTTCCCTCAAAAGTAATGATGTTGAGATTCTTGTCATGTACTTACATATCTTCTTTGGTAACCTGTCTGTTCAAATATTTTTTAATATTGAGTTGGGAAAGTTCTTTATATATTCTGGATACAAGATTTTTATAAGGTTTGTGTTTTGTGATTTTTTGCTCTGGCTTTTTTTTTCATTTTTATAACAGTTTATTTCACAGAGCAGGCATTTTGAACTTTAATGAAATTCTATTTGTTAGCCCTTTTTAAATGGATCATGTTTTTGTGCCCTAAGAAATAGTTCCCTCACTCAAGTTTGCAAAAATTTTCTCTTACATTTACTTTTAGAAGATTTTCAGATTCCTTTGGCTATTTTAAGCCCTTTCATTTCCATATAAAGTTTAGGATCAGCCTACCAATTTATAAAAAAAGAGTCTGCTAGGATTTTGATTGGGATCTCATGGAACTTATACATAAACTTGGGGAGAATTGACATCTTATCAGTATTGAATAATCTTATTCATAAACATGTATATTACTTTTTTTTTTTTTTTTT